>NC_058118.1:31921325-32221325 GCF_914725855.1 Thunnus albacares | reverse complement strand
TGTGGTCTGGAGGAGGAAGAGTCTCCTCCTGTTAGAGAAACTTTCTCACTGCTGACCAGATAGTTCAGTCTGTACAGGATCACACACAGCTGATGGTATTTAGTACCAACATGATCTCTCACTGCTTGTAAATGTAAACATGGTTTCCACATGATTGACAGTTTGTTTGTAAAATGAATCAAATGATAAACTGAGTCCAGTTGTTGTTGTTTTCTGTTGTTAGTGTATTAGAAAGGCTTGGACTGTAATGGGATAATGGGAATGGGATCTTCACAATGTTTAGTTGTAGTTTTTCTAGTAGTTTCATAGTAACTGTGTTACCTGATTCCTTCACTTATTTAGAGATCACATGACAAATGATGGTCAGAACAACAGGCCTCCTATTGGCTGGTTAAATGAACACCTCTAATGGTGAAGGCTGAGTCTCAGCAGCTGGAGTGTGGCTGCTTTTATGCTGCGTTCACATCATATTGGAATGATGCTAATTATGAGATTCTGACTTGTAAATAGAATTCAGGTCAACATTCAAGTGGTAATTATGAAGTGGAAAAGCTGAAAGCTCTGATATTTACTGGATATGCTGGATTATTGTCAATAACAGTATTTTTGAGCCTCATTCCACCAACTTTGTAATCATGCAGCCGTCTTGATTTGTTGTGTGACATGAACGCTGGCCAGTTGTAAACATGGGAATCTTTCCCGCCTCTACCATCCATCCCATATGATGTGAACACAGCATTAGAGATGAGAAGTCCAGGAGCTGTTGTGTGTTTCTGACATACAGGAAGTATTTAGTTTTTCTCTGGAGTGTTTATTTAGTTCCTGTGTAGAGAATAAAGTTCATGATGATCAGTAGCTGATGTTAGTTTTCTCCATTTATTTTTGTGTGTGTGCATGTTAATTCATATCTAATTTCATATAGTAGATTGAAGGTATTTGACAGTTTCAGGACTGTTTAAAGTGTCAGTTTAATGTGTTTAGCTCACATTCAGTCTGACAGCTGTTGTTCAACATCAGACACACATTATTATTCCAAGCAGAGTATTTTTATATTCTTAAAACATGTGCGGAGGATCTTTAAAGTTCAGACAGTCTGTGACGACACAACTGACGTCAATTAAAGTCCGTTTTGATTTTTTACATCCGCTGTCAAACTTTTTTGGCTTTTTTTGGTCAGAGCGACTCAAAAACGATGAGTTCTGATGGTGTTTATTGATCAGATTGATGGATTGGATTCATGTTCTACAGACACACTGTGAGATACATAATCAAAGTCTAAAAATACATCAAAGGAACTTTACAACATATCTGATATACTGTGTAAACTTTGTAAATGTGCATCACATAAGATAGATGATGTGGTTCAGTCAAACTGCTGATGTGAGAGTGGAAGAACAAACTGGTTTTAATGGTTTTAATGGTGACACGCTGTAAAGAGACAGTTTGATTTCTGATGGTGAATGAAAAGACTTAATATAAATATGTTTAATAAGTATGTATTTGAACACTGGTGGAGTTTATTGATCCACTGGATGTGATTATTTCAAACATCTTCATTTCTTTTTAAAGCCTAAATGTTCCTGTTTTCATGTTTTAAAGTGTGAGTGAAGCAAACAGCTCCTCCTCTGACAGGATGTGATGCTGTGAGTGAACAGCAGGTGGCAGCAGACGCTCATGTTTCTGTTCCTCCAACACTTGAGTTTCACACAGTTTATATGTTCAGAGGTGGAAGAAATAAAACGCATCCTTTACTTTAGTAAAAGTAGTAAAACTACCATCAAATACTCCTTTACAAGTAAAAGTCCTGCATTCAACAATATATTGAGGCTCTGAGAAATAAAATGTAGTGAATCATGAAACAGTTGAGTGTTTCTCTCTGACATGTGGAGGAAAAGTAGAAGGTGTGTCCACCAGTCCTCCCATAACACAGTCTAACTGGTCCCAGTATGAATCTAACAGCGGGCAGACTGGTTTGATGATGGTGTGTGTATATTCAGTATCTATATGTTGTAGATTATTCTATGAAGGATGATATTAAAATATATTTAGATTTCATTATCTGCTGTTTTTAACCGTCTTGCCAAGTTGTGACTGTTGGCGTCGACCTGAACAGGAAACAGTCACAACCTGGAAAAATGTTCAAAACCTTTTTAATGGTGGAACCAGCAGAATATATTTTCATCCAGATGTTTCAAAGAGTCTTTGACTATAGAGCTTGGTTAGAACAATGTAAAAGTGGGCTAATATTTAGATAATAAAGAGGTAATAATAATGTCATATAATGGTAGTTAATAAGTAATAGCTTGGTATTAACAGTGGGTGTAACCACCAACAATGAGGCAGAACTAATTACAAACATCACAGTAACATTTCAGTAACTATACAGTAACCTGCTAATAATAAGGTTATATCATGTTTTTATTTAAAACAGTAATATGATGACATTAATGGGGTAATAGCCTGATAATAATGATGTAATATGGTTCATATTTTCTAAATATTATGGGCTACTATCAGCGTCATACCTTCAAATGACATCACAGTTCTTGGACGTCTAAATCAGTGATTATCAGATTAACCTGCTGAAATTCTTCGTCTCTCATGTTCCAAACATCAACTTTTGTTTTGAGGTAAAAGTGTAAAAATTCTTCTTTTAATGCTGTGATTTGTTACCTGGAAACACGTCTGCTAGTTTCTGTGTAATAGCCATGAATCAGTGCTGCAAAATGCATAACTACATATTTCTACTTCATTTCACGGTGATATTAGATTAAACCAACAGCAACAACCCAAACCAAGAGGCACAGTGATCACCTGGAAACACACCTGGTAGGCCTAACCCTTCCACTGTTAACTCAACACAACATGTGCTACTGTTGATGAAAAGTTCCAGAAATATATGCTGCCTATGGACATATTTCACTCATCAAACTTCAGCTTCAAACAAGCCTTTTAAAAACATGTTTTTTATTATTATGGTATTTTGAAGTTAAAGAAAATACATCATTTTTTATCTTAGGTAACATGAAAGGAAGCATTTAGCAGCTGATTCATGGCTGTTACACAGAAACTACCAGGTGTGTTTCCAGGTAATCAATATGTCTCTTGGTGTTGGTTTCATCTCATCACAATCACCAAACATCACCGTCAAATGAAGTAGAAACTGGTAGTTTTGCATTTTGCATCTTTAGATGTGTTTCACATTATTATCTCTTTATTTTTGGCCCCTTATTATCTAATATTAGCTAGTTATAGCCATTGTTAATACCAAGCTTTTACATGTTAATTAGCATTATTACTAGCTGGTTATTATCAAATATTACCCACTATTACCTTGTTATTACCCAGCTGGAAGGTAAAGTGCTGCCACAAATCCTTCCAGCAGACACCAACAAAACTGCTTCTACGGTTCAACCTCAGTTTAGTCTCACTGGTGAAGTTTCTTACTGGATTTAAACCAGTTCATTTGTTAAATCTTTATGGTTTTAATTGATACGTTTGTCAGTTGATACATATATATGTGGTTCTTGAGAAATAATAATCAATCTGTCCGTTGTGAACAGACACGTTTTGAACGGGCTCTGCACTAGTTCTAATAAAAAAAGAACTGTTAACTATTATTATTCTTCATTTCTTAAACTGTGCTGGTGTGTTTTTGTATTTCAGGATTGTATTGATTAGTTTTTATGTTGAATGTGTTTCTTTATGTTTCTTTGTCTTTTAACATCTTGGGACCATGTTGGAAATACGTGTTTTCACTGTAACATGTTATCACTTGGATTTCTGTTTTGTGTCTGTAATCCATAAATAAATAAATCATATCACAAACATAACTTTGCTCCAACAAATGTTTCTATATACAGGTGAGAGTGTTGAAGGTTACAGCATTTATAAATGACTTTAAATTAGATGAGAAATCATCCAAAACAAAGAAAACTGTTTTCTCTGCACTTTATTGTTGTAACAAAGACTTTTTCTTTTAACCTTCAGTTGGTTTTTAAATAAATAAGATAAATCAAGATAAAATAACTTCATTTATTATTTATTTTCATATTTCAAACCAGGCAGCAGGTGTTTGCTGCTTCTTCTTTCTGTACTCGAGGCCATTTTCAGGAAGGTTTCCCCAAACTGAGCGTGTGCAGAAGTTTTCCTGTCTGTTGAACAAGTTGAGCTTTTAGCTT
The DNA here is from genome assembly GCF_914725855.1 of Thunnus albacares. Taxonomy (NCBI): domain Eukaryota; kingdom Metazoa; phylum Chordata; class Actinopteri; order Scombriformes; family Scombridae; genus Thunnus; species Thunnus albacares. The sequence continues at coordinate 32,217,144 of NC_058118.1, read as the reverse complement.
TGATTGTAAATGAAACTTCAGTCAGAAAGTTTTACAGCTGCAGGAGTTTAACAGTCTGCTGATGTTCAGAACAGATTCTGTGGGCAGAGAAAGAAAACTAGTATCTAGTGGGACTCTACTGAGAGAGGAGACAAATGTCATATTTCCATCATGTTTTCCATTGTGTGGTTTTATTCCAGCCCATTAACAAGCATCAGGAGGGCAAAATATTAGGAACACTTTTCAATATAACACAGTCCAGTACAGCAGCCCCACTACCACCTCAATAATAAATATAAAATACAATTATCACCTTTCTGACAACGTCAACAACAACTGAGAATGTAGAAGCTTTGTAAATGTAGAATTGATGGCAGAGCTGTTGTGTTGGATCGCATCAGACTGCACAGGTGTTCCTAATAAAGTGATCTCCAGTCATTGTACATTTAGAGTCTGGAGGGTTGTGAGGTCACAGGTCACGTTAGAAAAAGCCTTCAGGACTGGAACATGGGCTGTGTGGGAGTCGGTCCTGATGAGATGTGATATATCAGAGTTGAGGCTAACATTAGCAGCTCTGGAAGGTTTACCTGAGATCAGCTGCTCGTCATCTTGTAAAAGTGAAACATGTTGAAAATACAAACAGTTAAGTATCAGTCTGATAATTCAGCAGTTTTTCTGTATGAAGTGTCTGAATGGTTTTTGGGTTGTGAGGAATTTAATGAGATTATTCAGTGTGATTTCAGTGTTCGTTCACTTGACATGTTAAGAGTGTCGAGTCATTACTGGTGTAAATATAACGAGAATTAAATGAAGCTGCAACTTAAAGCAGCTTCTGTCTGTTTGTCTCCATCTAGCAGCAGAAACCTGAATCACAGTCTGGTGATTTAAACATCACAGCTCAAATAACAATAACAATAATAATAATAATAATAATCATACTCATAATAATCAACAGATGTCGACAGTCTGATCTTCTCTGGTCACAGAACTGAACTGGGATCAGCGAGCAGAAACTGGTTTGATGGTCTGAGACCACGTTCAGGCTCACAGGCTGTTAGAGGTCTGTTATATATTCTGGAGTCAGTCAGTCCCAGTTAGAGATGTGGCGGGAAACCTTTTTACAATAAACTGTGGTGAAACATTGTTTCTGACTGTGATTATTGTTGTTTTCAGAGACACTGTGAACACAGAGCAGCTGTTCTGTCTTCATCAGCAGTTTGATTCTGTTCAGACACGACGAAGCAGCTTTCTGCTGCTCACAGGCAGAATAACCAGAGAAGCAGGTCAGATCAGTCCAGATCCAACATCTCTGCTCAGGACTTTCTATATTAACCTGAGCTGCCAACACACTGAAGAGCAGCAGCTTACAGGTCTGAATGTTCTCTGCTGCTGTTTGTTACTGATGTGCCTTTTATAAATGAATTGAACTGTTAACACTTCATACAAAGTTCAACACTCCAGTATTTGAATTAGTTAAATAAGCTCCGACCTTCAAATCCATCCATTTCATCAGGAAAAATTCATGAATTTCAGACTATGAATGTGTTTCTATAAGAAACTCTGAGCTGCATTTAAAGTGATTTCCAGTCAACAAGCTGCTTTTCTTTACTGTTTAAACTGTATTTAATCAACTGTTTTCAAAGCTGCAACACACAGAATAATATTCAGTCAATAAAACACAAGCTGATCTTTGTGTCATTTATCTGTGTTTTAGCACTAATAGCAGGATTTCAGGAACTTGAATGATTATCATGATAATACTGTTAATCATGATATTTTGACCTATGATAGTCATAGTGTGATATCAGCACATCCTCAGTCCAAGTCCTGCTTTAAAGGTAAGTAATACAATTTTAAAATCAGCTGTAAAATGTAAATGAAACCAGTGAAATGATGCTGACGGCTGAAATGTGTTTTCTGAAGACATTAAAACAGAAACACAGTTTTAAAAAGTCCAGGTTCAGGTTTGGATTTGAGGTTTAATTTAGAGACAATAAGTAAAAGTTCTTCTCTGTGGCGTCGATAACAAACTGTCTGAGTGTTCGGAGCCTCCAAACAACAACAAAATGTTATCAGGAGTAAAAAATGAACCGATTACATCAATAAAACACACAGTTAGTTCAAAAATGTCAAAATATCAATCTGTATACTTTTTATTTTAACCTTCAATTCATTTTTAAATAAATATAAATAAAGATAATAATATTTACATAAAGATAATTCAAGATCAAATAACTTCAGATGCTTTATTTCATTTGTTATAAATGATTAAATGTTTGTGAAATATGGAATAATTAGAAGAGTAAACCAAATGAAGTTTTAATTGAAAAGTATAAAACTTTATATTTCTTTTTACTCTACTAAGAAGTTTTGACTGTTTTTCAGGTTTCAGGTCTCTGTAGTTTAAAGTGATTTATATATAATATATATAATATAATATATATAAAGTATAAATACAGTATAAACTGTATATGACAACATTTCAGAAAAAATCAAACTTTGTCTCCTCCAGGCTGTGAAAACAAAAAGACAATAAAGACTAAATCTATTGAGAAAGAAAAGTGAATATAAATCTATTGTAGATGTGTGACACATGTTTTTAAACTAAGGGGTCAGTGTTTGTTATCAACTGGATGTGATGTCATGTCGTTGTCATTTTGGGCATACATGTTGGTGAAGAGATCCTGCTCCTAGTTCAGGGTTGCCAACTCTCACGCTTCACGCTGCCCAAACTATTCTCACACCAAAACATCGCCACAGCAACAGAGATGAACAGTCACAGTCTTTTTGCTAAAGAGTGATGCTTAAACTACGCGGATTATTTTTGTACAGTTATACACAGGGCTGTAACGGAGACTAAACGCACATAAACGCCGTTTAACCACCTCCTAAACTCTGAAACAGCGTTTACACAGAAAGCTGTTAAAGGCTCAGAGCGGCTTTCTACCGCAGCTTCTGTTGTATCTTCTGGGAGCGCTCGTTTTGTTTTCCGTTTGAACTTTGTATCCTTGTATGAGACACGGAGACAGCTGTTACTGTTAACGAGGGGTGACCAACAATCCACCGCCCGCTCCTGCTGCGCGGGTCTTTTAATCAAACAAACCCTCCGTGCTGAAGCCAGCAGGCAGACGAATGAATCAGAGTTCAGAGGATCATATATGACATTAACTGACGCGCAGCATCAAATAATAATGTCAGAAAAAGCAGCACAAAGTAAGAAGCTAGAAAAACTCTTCAGCAAAAAGTGGAGCTAAAGTTCTTTTAAATTGACATCAGTGATTTAAGCGTCCAGTTTATCTATCTGTTGCTGCTTTAGCCTGACTGTTACTTTACAGTAACGTTAATGTTAATGTAACGTTAGCTTGATAGTTTAGATAGATGGGCTGATGATGCATCCCCGCTGTGTGTTTTGTCCACAATGTCTGTAATTAACATCATACAAGTTAAAGTTCTGCTTCATGCTCACTCAGATTTTGAAAGGAAGGCTTTTTATATTTTCAGAGTGAGTGAAGGAATCAGGAGAGAGGAGACAGAAGTGAGGAAGAGTTGCAGGATGTAATAATGTTGAAAGGAAAACAAGCAGAAAGTAAAGAACTTTCAAAAAGATTGAAAGAAAAAGTTTAAGGATGAAAGAGAAACACAGAGGCCACGCAGGCGTCATCTGATAGACACCAACACATTCAAAGCAGAAAAACTGGTGAGGAAATTACAGCTGTATCTAGATGAATTACTGTTCTGGTAAATATTTTAAAGGCACAATCTGTTATTGGAATGTAGAGACGTCCCACTAACACAAGTCAAAGAACAAGATTGAAACCTGCTATAAAATGACTTTTCATTCAGGCTGAATGAAATGATTGGACGGGATTATTACAGGCCTGCAACCGTCACACATACTGGATTTTCATTTGATTTATTGATGGCTGTCGGGATGTACAGAGAATTTCAACAACTATAACAAAAATGCTTCTAAAATACATTAGATACCCTAGCTTTAAGGTAAGCCTATAATTCAGATTGTATTGGCTGCGTTACATATTGTATGTCGTGATATGACAAATTAGTTGGCAGATTTACTTCATCTAAGTGTCCTGCCATGAAAAAAATAGTGAAGAACACTGATGTACATATTTGGCTGAGTGACTGTGTGTGTGTGTAAACCCTTGTTATTGCCTTTTAACTTGTGAACATTCAAATAAACGTTGTAGTTTTGATATCGGGAACAACACATCTTTGACTTTCATTAGTGAATGAACCTGTGTGCCCTTTATTGGATTAGTGTTTGTCTACTACTGTGGTGTAGTCAGGCTGTATCCTTAAATCTGAGACCTCCCGCTCCCACCACATGTGTAAACTGCATACTGTTTTACACCCTGATGCTCAACTGAGTCCAAATACGTGCACGTGATTAAGTGTGTGCATGTAGTCCTGATTAAGCCCATGGCACCAGGACCTGAAGCAGGCAGTTCATGGTGAGAAGCCCACCAACATCCCTGAGTTGAGACTGTTCTGTGAGGAGGAACGAGCTAAAATTCCTCCAAGCTGATGTGCAGAGCTGATAAACAGTTACTGGAAACGTTTGGTTGAAGTTATTGCTGTAAAAGGGGGTCACACCAGTTACTGAAAGCAAGGGTTCACATACTTTTGCCTCCCACACATATGTTAGATTGGATAATTTTCCTCAATAAATAAATGAAAAAGATGAAAAAAATGTTGTTTTTTTTGTCCTATTTGTTTAATTGGGTTCACTTTATCTAGTTTTAGGACTTGTGTAAATATCTGATCATGTTTTAGGTCATATTTATGCAGAAATACAGAAAATTCTAAAGCGTTCACAAACATTCAAGCAGCTCTGTACTCGGCCTAACTGGTAAAACTCGTCTGGTCTCCCATGTTTGTCGCAGCCTGTGACACTAAACTTGTTTGTCAGAAGGTGTAACAGTTTGTGGAAGTGTCCATTTAGGGACCAGACTGTTTTAGCTTTGCTTCTGGAGAGGTATAAAGCTGTCTAGTTTAGGTTAACAATCTTTAGGGAAAGGGCCGGCTGAACAACAAGCTTTCTCTCCAAAAATACAAGATGATTGTATTTTTGTTTGTGTTTGAACATTTGTATAATTGTTACTGATGGTGTGATGGATTGTACAGCGTCTACAACTGCTTCAACTAGTGACAATGTTTAATGCTTTCTTTATGTCTCTGTGCCTCTTTCCAATGAGGAAAATTTCCACCATCTGATGAGGATTTATACAGTCTGTCAATGTTTGACTTTAGCTGTTCCAGGTTCTTTATTCCAAAGGTCAGTGCTGTGCTGGGATTATATTTCTTTACAGTCACTTCTGGTTAAAGATGAATTCAGAGTTGAGACTGTTTGTAAAGCAACTGACATTTGAAATCTTCCTGCTGTGAGTTACATGTTTGTTCTTCCTACGTTTGGTTTCCTGGTTGAAGCTGCTGATTAATTTCACCTTCACTCATCAGCTTGATGAAAATGATTTTCAGCATCTAAAGGTAACGTAAGCAACAGGTTTCATCATGTTTGTGTCAGCAGGGGTTAAAATGATGTGACACCAGTAGAGATGGTGCTAGTAGTGATTTATTATGTTGCTTTGTTGAATACTGGTGGAAGGTTTGAAACCTCGTTAATCCTCTTTGACTCTAATTAGCTTTGCTAACAAGATGCTGTTTAGACAACAGAAACATCAGAGGAAACTCTGGAAAAGCTTCATTAGTCAAAATTCAGCCTGTTGACACACTAAGTGACCAGAAAAATAGAAACACCTGAATAATACAATGAAATACAACAGTGATGCAATAAGTGTTAAGTTTTGTTGAGGTTCACTGGTTCTGTGGTTGTTGTTTTGGACTTAATTACTTTGAAAGATGTTTCTGATATTTAGTCGAGCTCATTTTCATATATAGAGGAGAGAAACTTATTACAAACACAAATATAACAGAGTCTGGTGACTGTAGTTTATTATTATTGATGACTGTGACAGTTTATTGATTATTGATCAAACACCACCTGGTCCTGAGGAACCGTCTGCAGCCACTCGTCTGACCTGCAGGTGGCAGCAGAACTGCAGCTTCATCAGCCTGAAAACCTGCATTTAATCAGAAGATACATCACATTAAATACATTCACTTCTCTGTCAGATTATATTTAGTTATAACATGATTCATCACAGTTATTTAACACGTTTTTACAACAAGTTCAACTAATTATTATTATCAACTTATTTCCACAGTGATCCTGACTTTAAATAAATAATAATACACTTTTATTACACTTTTCCACAGTTACAAAGTGATTCACAAATATAAGTAAAACATTTGAAATGCATTAAAGAAGTCGTGATCACACACACATTCATACATTCTGTATACATGTAGATGGGAAGGTGAGGTAGAAAGAGCTTCAGCTAGAAGTAATCCAGGAGAAATGATCTGGAAGTTTAGTGATCTTCAGTCGGTGGAGACGGTTAGTCAGAGTTTATATCAGTATTTAACTCGGCTGCGTGAGAAAGAGTTAGCTAGAGGAAGTATAGCTGAAGACTAGATCACTAAAGAAAGAGCTCAGTAGCATCATGGAGGAATATATCTATAGAAATAATCTAAGCTGCAACATTAATGCCACTAGGATGCAGCTACTCACTAACTTTAAAGAAAAATGATCAAAAGATATTCTGTTAAAACCAAAATGACAGACTTGTATTGAAATGAATCAGTCCTGTGGTAGTGAACCTTATATTGAACCACATGGTACCAACAGGTCCCCTCCTGTTCAAACATCCAGGTTATGTGAGCTGTGTGAACTGGGAGACGTTGACAATCAATCACATTTCTTTTGTATCGTCCCTGTTAAGAGAATTTATTGAGTGAAATGTATGATTGAAATTCAGGAATATTTCTGAGCCCTGATGAAGAAAAGATGGACGTTAGTTTCATTTTAGTGTCTTTAAGTTGGAAAGTTTAGTTTGTAAAGCTGTAAAAAAGCCAGGATGGTTTGTTAGTTTAATATCATCAATCAGATGAGATGCAGCGTCTGCTGGTTTTGTTGATAGTAAATTTGAAGCACAAGTGGGTTTGACATTTATAAATGCATGACACAATAATATCAGTAATAACAATTGTTTCTCCATGTGTGAATTCAAATAGGCACTTTAAACTTGAATGGAGCCGGGAAGATAGTAAAAGAGCTGCGTTCTTTAAGCTGATGGAGCTGAAGAACATAGATGTGAACTGAATCCAGTGAATCCAGTGAATCCAGTGAATCCAGTGAAAGGACTGAGCCTGAGCTCAGTAACACACTGCTACTGTCAGGTGACTCAGACATCCAGCAAAAAGAGAGCATGCTCTTCTCCATGTTCTTCCTCTTGTTTTCCATTTGCCACCTGATGCTGTGTTTGCTCCATCTGATGGACCAGAGATTATTTCAGTGGAGAAATCAGAGCGGTTCATTTCTTATTTACTGAATGTCTCTTAGTTATGAGAAGATTGTTTTATCCAAACAGTCCAAAGATTTAACTGTAAGATGAATCAAGCCATCTTCCTAAATGTCGTCGTGTAGCAGTCATACACTCTCTTCACATAGAAAAATTATTTGTAGGTCAAAAATGTCACAAAATTGTGTGAAAGTGTTCCTTCTCTGAACTGACGCCATTAAAGTTCAGCACAAACATCATTCTGTCATCAGATAAATCCTCTAATCAACTCAGACATTCCACAGATGAAGCTGTTTTAGTGTAATACAATAAAACTAAATAAATGCTACATTTACAAGTATGTGTTTACTGAGTTTAAAGTGCAAAGTGTTGCTTTCACTTTCACTGACAAACAAAATGGAGACACTGACGTCTGTCAAATGGAGCCTGAAAGAATCAATAAGTTACTAACATGAAATATACTCAACCATACAGAAAATATAAACATCATAAAACAAATAACACTGAGAAGAAACAATGGGTTTCTAATTACTGATTGACAGAAACTGATTTAAAAATGTTGGAAAGATTAAATGATTCATCAAAGTTATTGAAGCACCTTCGTGACGCTTTATTCTGGATAAATGAAGGTGAATTTGTGAAATAAAAGAGAACTTTTTTCATTCCAAAGGGAACTTTTATTCCCAAAATGCTCAAGATACAAAAACATATATATATAGTAAATACATATAGAAATATTCCACATATACATACATAAAAAAAATAAAAAGTATTCATAAATATTAACATCAAACAATAAAGATGGAGTAAATGTATAAAACAATTAAATAAGAGAGGATAAAAGAACAAAACAGGGTGCAACACACATGAAAGTGAAGGATGACAGAATGAAAACTAAATTATTATTATTATGAGCAAATAATAATCATCTGTGTTACAAATATTACACAGTACAATCACAAAAATACAGAGAAAAGAAAGAAACGAACAGTATGAACTTAAGAATGAAACAGAAAGAAAAGAATATTTCAGAAACAGGAAATGAAGAGAAAGAAAATGTTCCAACAGTTTCTTCTTCTGGTAAAAAGGATCGACTCATTGTCTAACTGTGGTTACACATTTAGACAGTAAGTGAAAGAGTTGTGGAGTCTCTGTCTTTAGTTTTTATATGTCTCCTACTGGCCACATGTCAGAAACTCTCTTCTTGTCTTACTGTGTAAACTGGTTTAAGTCTCTGTCTGTCATCAGTCAGTTATTCAGTTATTCAGTCAACATTCAGGGTCCAGGTACAGTTGTGCACCACAGTGACTTGGTACTTTACAAGCTGTGAGGCTATGAATGAGGAAATAAACCCTGCAGTGACAGAGATCGATCAGTTAACAGTATTTAGCAAGAACCAGCCTGCTCTTATGATGATGAGATGCCACCGTCACTCCACTATCAGTCAAAATATAACAGACAGGAAGTGGCTCAGAGACAGATGGGATCACACATGAATAAAGGTTCTAAAAGGACATTTATAGAGAAAAACGCCTCTAAAGATGCTCTCTATGTGAATTTACCGTATAAAATAATGTAATAATGTTCATCAGTAATGAATGCAGTGTGTGATGCACGTAGTTTCCTGACATCCTCTCTGACTCTGCTTATTGGCTCCTGAGCCAGGAAGCCAAACCAATCACACGAGCTGGAGGCAGAGAGAGGGACGTCACATGATACAGACATACAAAGGCTGATTAATTTGGTGCTCAGGCCTTAATAGTAATATAGTGTGGTGGAAAAGCAAAGCTCTGAAAGACTCCATCTGTCACGTGAATCATCTTGAACTTCTGTGAATCCAAAAAAGTTAAAAGAAAACCAACAAATACGTCATCACTGAATCAAGAATAAAAAAGTCCTCAGCCAGTATGCTGTATATGCAGAAACAGAAGAGTCACAAGTGACTTTCAATGTGCTGTTTCTCACTCTTTGACCTTCCTGTTTTTCTCAAACCACAACCAACGTGACATTCTATCTCCAGAAAGAGAAACTAAATGAGATTTTAAAAGTGAGTGAGGGAATGAACTCCAGTCTCTCTCATGGGTTAGGTGATTGTAAGATTGACTGAGTCTGAGATTTTCAACTTTTCAAACATTACAGTTATCTGAAGAGACCCTCGTCACTACAAAATGTTTTTCCCTTTAATTTTCAAATTTTAAATCTCTGCTGAGTTCTGGAAAAAAGTTGTGTATTCATGTTCCAATTATTCAGGTGATGTTTTACTGAACAATATAATATTCAATTAGTCAATAACAGGCAAACATATAAAACTGATCTGTAATAACTAATGCATACTAATCTGGCCATAGTTACAGTAAACAGGAACTGTGTATTTTCAGCTGGTAAGTGCACACAAAATATATTTGATCTATAATCTCTTTGGTAATTAAAAAAATAACGGCATTACCTTTTTAATATGTTGTAAATTTCAACTGAATTCACACTAGAAACCTCACTTGGTGTTGTGAAGCTGTTAACTGACTCTAACCAGCCTTTCCTTTTGAATTAATGATCAGTTCTTTATAACTTTATATTATTTTTGATGTCAATATTACATTCATGTCATTTTTTAAAAATCTCATCTCATTCATTGTGTTTACATAAAAAGGATTTCTTTTCTTTTTTTGTTAGAAGCTGAATTATGTTCTTTGCTTTCCAGCACATGCAAACATCCATGTTTTACTCAAACATGTTCTGTTTCACACTCTGCACTCTGCCTCCCCTGACTGTAAAGGGAGAAGTAAGATCAGTGGATGCAACATCATGGCAGTCTGAAAACCGAAAAGAAAGATTTGTAATTATTAAGATTATACAAATCAGATATACAGTAAGTCTTCACTTAGTGGGAAATGACAGAGAGAAGAGATCTTCAAGCAAATACAATAATAATGTTTATAGAGATTACTGCTTTGCTTCTTGTTTCTCTAGATTTCTTCTTTGTGTCTGAGTCTCAGAGCTCTGCAGAGTGTGACTTCCTGTCTTAAACCACAGAGGAAACTGTTTTAGAAGAACTAGTCTTGTTTGTATCACTGGTAAGTACGTGACAATACATGCATGTTGGAACTCTAATATGCATGTACTGTCACGTATTCAGTTTTCAGAGTGAGGCACCACAGCTTCTCTCCACCAACCACAAAACCAAGTCTAACGTATAATGGAATGGTAACATGTCGTGTATACATTTTCCTCCACTATTCTGGCCTGTTTTGTCTTATGTTTTGAAATTCTTTATTTTAGGAATTTCATATTGAAAAAGTGTGGAGGGTACCCACTTCATTTTGTCCAACTCAGCCTATTGAACCTTCATTTTAGCCTAAGTAGAATTTGACAAAGCATTTTTTCACTAAACATGGACTCAGTATTTGACTCCCATCACTTACATTTAAGTCTGACAGTATTTCAGGGCAAGTATGAACAGGAGGAACAATCACAGAGATCAATAACTATTTCAATGAGTTTCTGTTAAGTTACTGTCACACCAGCTGTTTGATGTGATGAAATTGCACCATTTTAACTGAATTTTGAGTTGCCTCAAAGTGAAATGTGACAATGCAAGAGTCCGTAATCCAAATCCTCCCTACGGACATTCATGTGTGAAGTTATGGCTATCATTAATAGCAGACCACTCACCGCTGAACATTTGAATGACCCATCTGGACCTGAACCTTTAACTCCGAACCATATCCTTACAATGAAGTCTGCGGTCATTCTACCCCCACCTGGACAATTTGTCAAAGAGAATCTTTATCTTCAAAAGAGGTGGCACCAGGTACAATATTTGGCCAATGAGTTTTAGACTCGATGGAGGAAAGAATATCTTCTGAACCTACAATCGAGGTTGTAGGTTCAGAACAGAAGGACAGACGGAACATGAAGGTGAACGACATTGTCCTTCTGCAAGATGATCTGGCACCACGCAATGAATGGAAGCTAGCCAGAATCACAGAAGATGATAGAGTGAGAAAACTGAAGTTGCTGGTTAGTGATACTACATTTGACAAAAAGGGGAAATCAACAACTAAACCAGTGTTACTTGAAAGACCTATACAAAAGGTTGTTACACTGCTTGAAGCAGATTGTGTTATTGTTTTGACCGAAACTCCATGTCAGATGGTCAATAACAAGAAGGGAGACCTGCAGGAGCTGAAGAACTGGAGACCTGTTTCTCTGCTCTGCACTGATTACAAGATACTGTCCAAGGTCCTGGCCAGCAGACTCAGAGAGGTGATGGCTTCTGTCATCCACACTGATCAGACATACTGCGTGCCCGGCAGGCTGATAAGTGACAATGTCACTTTAATTCGGGATGTTCTGGAGGTCTCCAGCTCATTGCCTGTAGACACTGGTCTGATTTCAATAGACCAGGAAAAGGCTTTTGACCGGGTTGAACACCAGTATCTATGGCAAACTTTAGCTGCTTTCGGGTTCAACCCTGGTTTCATAGCCAAGATCCAGGTTCTGTATAGTGACATTGCGAGTGTTGTGAAAATCAACGGAGGTCTGAGTGCTCCTTTCAGTGTCCAGAGGGGGGTCAGGCAGGGCTGCTCTCTGTCCGGCATGCTCTACTCTCTGGCCATCGAGCCTCTGCTCCACAAACTGAGGAATGATCTGACTGGTGTTTGTTTTCCTGACTGTGATGCCTCTTTTAAACTGTCGGCGTACGCTGATGATGTCATTGTCCTGGTCAACACACAGAGAGATATTGATGTGCTAGTGAACACTGTTAATCTGTTTGGTTGCATATCCTCTGCTAAAGTAAACTGGGGGAAGAGTGAGGCTGTCATGGTGGGGGATCGGCTGGTGGATCAGCTCAGGTTACCTGGAGGTCTGGTCTGGAAAAAAGGAGGGCTAAAATACCTGGGAGTTTTTCTGGGCAATGAAATGTTCTTACAGAAAAACTGGGACAATGTCTTAGAAAAGGTCAAAGGTCGGCTCATGAAATGGAAATGGCTTCTACCTAAAATGTCCTACAGAGGTCGTGTTCTTCTCTCTCTCTATGTCTCTCTCTCTCTCTCTATGTCTCTCTCTCTCTCTCTCTCTATGTCTCTCTCTCTCTCTCTATGTCTCTCTATGTCTCTCTCTCTCTCTCTATGTCTCTCTGTGTCTCTTTCTCTCTCTCTCTCTCTATGTCTCTCTCTCTCTCTCTATGTCTCTCTATGTCTCTCTATGTCTCTCTCTCTCTCTATGTCTCTCTCTCTATGTCTCTCTATGTCTCTCTATGTCTCTCTCTCTATGTCTCTCTCTCTCTCTCTCTGTTATTTCCTGTTGAAGTTTATTTTCTCTTTCTGTTCTCGTCGTGTTGCAGCTTCTTTTCTTCTTCTAAAGGTATTTATTGTGACTTTATTGTGTTTATATTGTGACAGTTTTCACTGTTTGACTCTTGAATGACTCTTTGTTCATCTTGTTAGTTTAGTTCCAGTAGAAACAGCAGAAATCTGTAGTTCAGAACTCTACTAACAGTCAACACAAATCAACATGCTGGAAGTTTTCCTCCATTTTAGGTTCACTGTTCAAAGTAGTGATGGGCGGACCGTTTCTTTTCACAGTATCGGTTCCTTCCAGTTGATACATGTAAATATATCGAACCTTTGGAGTTTTGATACTTTTTGCAAAATGTGCCGTCAGTTTCTCTGAGACACTCAGTTATAGTACAGACACATTCGACAACTGCAGTCAAGTCAGCCGCCACTCCGGAAATTACAGTCCAACTAGCCGCCACGTACTTTCCTACTGGTCCTTTATTGTTTAATTCACCAGTGAAATGTTCTGGAAGTTGTTGTGTTGTTGCTGTTTCAATCAAACTGTAATATTATCGGTCGACTGTACAGGAAATGAAAGCGATGTTAAACCACATTTAGTCGACGGACCATCTTTGTCTTCCAAGCAGAAAAAACTCATTACCGTAATAACGGAAGTGTGCGCGCAGTAGGAAATTACGTGGCGGCTGACTTGACTGCAGTCATTCGACAGCTCGTGCTGCCTGCCCCACAAAATTTCTCTTCAGTGCATTACCAGTCATCATGTATAAGTTTACATTAATAAAGATAAAATATTAATTTCAATGCATTGATTCAGCATCCCACTTGTATGTAGGTAGGCTATATAAGCTCAATACGATGTGACAGAAATGTGATGTGTCACTGACCAACGATCAGTCGGTGTTTTTGAGGGGCGGGTAGCAGAGAGAGCAGCAGGTGGTTCAGTCTCGTTCAGTGAGTAGCTGCCAGGCTGTCTGGACTCGAGTCACTCACTGACGTCCCCGTTGGAGACGGTGATTCCCGCTCATTCATTGGTGTTCATTCATGTTTAGAGCGACTGCACCACCGTAGCAGGCAGGCAGTGTGAGCAGGACCCTACGATAACAGTGATGGGTGTGGGCGGTATGAGTGGGAAAAGTCCGGGATTCATGAGCACTCGCTACGTTTGACACTAAAAAGATTCGTTTGTTCATTTTTGCTCATCACTAGTTCAAAGTGTCCAATAACAGCTGACAGTACTGAGTCAGTGTTCACAGATCAATAACTTCCAACATTTGTCTTCTTTGTGGAGAAAAACAACAACCTGCTCTGTCTGTATTAGTAACAGCTTCAAGTTCAAATAACTTGATTTATTTACAAGAAGAAGAAACACAGAGAACATGTGGGTCACATGCTGAGTAAAAATAGAGTTACAGTCCATAAAAAGTACAAACATAGAAGTAAAAACAGGTAAAAATATCTTAATCTACAACATACAGAGTGTGTGTGGCAGTGGTGGAGGAAGGGGTTAAATCTGGCCGGAGCTTTCAGACTCTGTGTGACGCTGATAGATGTGTAATGTAGCTCCTTTCCTCTGACTTTAATGAACAGCTGTGGCTGTCACACAGCCGCAGCATCCATACCTGTGTCTCCAGACTGGGAGACAGCGGTAACTTCATCAACTATTTAAATCTTCTGATGAGACGTTGAGATCTCATGATAGAATTATTAACTTAAAGGCTTTTCTGTACAGAAAACAGGTGACCTGTTACACACAGATTCAGAGTTTATACAGTGAAATCATTGGGAGCAAAGCGGCCGTGCTCAGGATGAGTCCAGATGTGACACCAGTAGAGATTTATGTTGCTTTGTTGAATACTGGTGGAAGTGTTTCCCCTGGGTTGACTGGTTTGGTCTGGCGAGGTGAAGAACATTTCTCTGTTCTCTGTTTCTGTGTTCAGTGTCTTCAGGTTAGGCTAACCCATTGTTGCTAACTGTGGAGCTAACCCCCTTCACGTTTCCAGCAGTTGGGGAAATAACAGACGTGACTTTTCTTGGTCTTGACAAGCTGCAGCATTTATTAACTGACTCACTGTAGTCTGTTCTGTACATTTACTGACACACTGACAACTTCCTGCTCGCTCTGATGAAGCTTCACTCAGTCGCTGCACAAACATTACGCACTGCCCTGTTGCCCTGCGTGTATTTCACAGCATCAGAGACAATAATGCAGGTCTTAATGAATGTTACCCCTGTGCCACACATTGTTCCACGTCTGCACTATTTTAACACTAATTCCAACAGTCGACCTTTCACTGTCTGTTGTTACTCTGAAAAATTACCTGCATATAACATGTAATATGTGCATCAATAATAATAAATGAGACTCAAATAAATACACAGCTGACACTGAGTGTTAAAGGCTCAATGTATGATGCTGCTGCTTTTCATAAATGAATGAAATAGATTATTAATAATATGCTGTTTAGTTGTGTTTAATGTTGAGCAGTAAAAGTAAACCATGTTTTAATAGATGTTCTGCAGTGAATTTATTGTTCATCAAACAGTAAAATGTGCTGCAGTTATATTAGGAACACTGTCACTAGCTAGCAAGTCAACAACAGCTCACCAACCTGACAGATACACATTTTATCAGCTTTCAACACGTCACTAACTGCACTTAAACACAGTCATGTGATTATGTTCTGACAGTTTGACATCAAATGAACTCAAACGGTTTCAAACAGTCTTGAGTTTGTTTGTGTAAAACATTTTATTCATTGTCAGAGAAGTTTAGTGTCAGTATGAAGGGTCGCCCCATTCAGTCACCTTTAAACTGGTGCATGTTTTAATAACCAGTATCATGCTGGTAGTGAGGGAGACTTTGTTTCACAGGTGGTATGGTTAGTGATTAACAGCTAATAAAAGTCATTAAATAATATTCTCTGGAATCTTTCTAAACTATATCACAGACAAACCGTTGAAAACATCTTTTCATTGATGATATTCAGTATTTTAACCAAGCTAAGAGCTGCAGCAATAGAAACTAAAGTTTATGTTGCTGCCAAACCTTCATTCAGTACCTTTATACTATATCAATATAAAATCAATGTCACATTATATAAACTACAAAGTGAATCACTGTCATCAAAACACAGTAAACTCTGTTTGTGGAATAATGACAGAGTTTAAACTACAATGTGATGCCTCATCACAGGAAGATCTTTGTTCTGCTGTACAGAACTGCATTTAGTGTTGAGTCAGACAGATTGTTCTCTCTTATTCTGCCTGTTTTAATCTTTACTGTACATGATGATGATGATGATGATGATGATGATGATGCTCCATTAATTCAACCATAAATCATGGAAACGTCTGTACTTTGATCCTTATAATCTAACACTGATTGACAGACAACATTCCCACAAGATCAAATAGAATATAACACAGCTGTAGCAACTACAACAGAACCATTAATAAAGATGAATGTAAATAAAAATATGATGCATTGATGCTCTGAAATACAAACATTCATGTGATCTTGTGGCTCCTTCTAATCTCCTCGGGGATAAAAGAGAGAGAACACGTTTAGTGTCTGACAAACTTCACAAGTTTTGTCTCCACTGATATTTGTGAAAATTGTTGCATCAGTATCTTTATGTATATTCACTAAATCATCAGTTGAAATACATGTCAGGCCTCTGAGTGTGATATGCTGCTTAACTGTTATTAATCAAGAAAGTGTCATTCAGTACAATCTCTAATTAAAACAGCAAGAAGTACAAATGACTCCATAGAAAACCAGAGTCCTCAGACTGATGATGAAGGACTGATGAAGGAGAATCAGCAGCAGTTTCTCTCTCTGTGTTTCCTCTGCAGGTGAAGCTACAAAGACTCTGTGACTGGATGTGGATCTGAATTCACCTGGTGAGTATTTTTATTTCTTCTGCCACACAGCTGACTCCACCAGCAGCTCATCTCCATTAAATGTGTTCTATAGTGGTAAATGAAAAGCCAACAGAGAACTGGAAGCTTCTGAAAGTAAAACATTAAACATTAAACCTCAGTGGAAATGAAGAATAATGTCTTACTTTGATGCCATCTGGTGGTTGAATCAAGAATGACGCCGTTGTAACTGCAGTGCTGGTGTGATGTGCAGCTTGTTGTAATGAATGAGCTTGTTGTTGTGTTTGTGTGAAGGTGTTTCTCTGCTATGGATCAGTGTGAGGACAGAGAGGAGGGAGTCCCTCCCTCTAAAAGCTCTCTGTGTGGGGAACATGACAGCCAGACCAAAGCTCAGAGGTGAGATGAAGATCTCTAACTGTCCATCACTGTTCTCCACTCACATCACTCCACCATCATTATTCACACTCAAAGCTCTGTGTGTGTTGTGTTGAAGAACAAAGAAGCAGCACAGACCAGACGCTGCTGGACCTGGACCTGGACCTGGACCTGGACCTGGACTCAGCTGTGTGTCCATGAAGAGTGACTGGTCCATGGAGAAACCTGTACATTTTAAACCTGGACAACCTGCTGATGGAAGGTCAGAATGTAAAGCTACAAAGACTGAACAGACTTTTCATTTCTATCCAACATGCACATTTATCAGAGCTGTTGTTGTTTCAGGATCCAGCAGCAGAGACCAGACTCTCCTGGACCTGAACCCAGCTGTCTGTCCTATAAGAGCGACTGGTCGAAGGAGGATTTAATTGATTTTAAAGGAGGACGTCCATCTGCTGATCAGATGTAAGCTGTAACTGACAGTAAACGTCGGGTTATGCTAGAAAAGAACTGGTTTGTACGACGTGTTGTCCGACCACGTCAGTGAAAAGCCGGCCGTCATAGAGAGGGAGGAGACGTGATAATCTTTTAAATATGGAGATAATAGATCACATGTTCAGACAGTCTCTCCTGGAAGACATTCATGGTGTTGCACTCGCTTGTTCATATGTAAAGTGACATGATATGATTTATTTATACATTACAGACATAAAAAACATGTTAAAGTGAAAACACTTATTTCCAACATGGATCCAAGATGTTAAAAGACAAAACACAAGACATACAACATAAAACTGAATCACCACAAATTAAATAAAATAATAAACGCCCACATCAAAACACAAAGTACAACAAAGACAATTTGATGGCTGAAGTAAAAATGGAATTGCAGATTTCATTATAAACCTGTGACCATGTTCCATAAATAAGTCCTGACCTGACTTCTATAAGCTCCTCTCATTTTTAACAGCTGGATGTGTAACAGGAGGCTGTTCCACAACACGGCAGCAGCTTAAAAAAAGGAACTTCTGGCTACATTATTCACTGGAGGGACTTTATATGAACACACACTGGCCCTGGTGTTATAGCCATGCTGAGTATGTTCCATTGTTATCTGTGAAGTATTGAGGAGCAAACCCATTGATAATGTTGAACATATGATGCAGCTTCTGTTGTTCTACTCTGAGCTGTACTGGCAGCAGTCCTACACTTCTGAATTCATCACCAACATGAGTTAAAGAGGATACATTTAATAAATACTGAATAATATTATTTTGCATCACCTGCAGTTTGTTCCTAAATTTAGATGTCAAACCACTGAACCAATCAGAACAGGCAGAATCAAACTGACGCTGTACCAATGAGGACATGAGAAGTTTCTCAACAGAAAAGTCAAAAAGAGTCTTAGTCTGTGAAACAGTAACTGAAGTTTGCTGCCACTCTTAGATAATATTTTATCAACAACAGATTCACAGGACAGTGACTGGTCCAATATTATTCCTAAATATGAGACAAAATATAAAATTTCAGTTTCATTACAAAAGATTTTCAGTGTATTTGTTCTTGACGTCTTTGTTCCAAACAGGATTGACTCGGTTTTACCCAAATGTATTGAAAGCTTGTTATCTATGAGCCACTCTCTCACACTCTCTGATTCATTACTAAGAGTTGTGTATTTCACTGACATCATTCCCAGATAGCAGTAATGCAGAATCATCAGCATACAGCAGCAGCTTGCATGTCACAGCAGCTGTCGTATCATTTATATACATAAGAAATAAAAGAGGCCCTAAAATAGAACCGTGCAGCACCACACATGTAATATCCTGAGGTTCTGATAGAACCACTTCAACATCACAGACTTGAGTTCTTCCTGTAATGTAAGAAATAAACCATTTTACAGCAGTATGTCCAAACACCATGCACTGTAACTTTGACAACAGTACAGAATGATTCACTGTGTCAAAAGCTTTCTGCAAGTCAGCATAATTTCCTCCATCAAGGTTTTGTCTAATAAAATCAAACAAATGAATAAGACAGGTGTCAGTAGAGTCTGCTGCTGTAAAGCCAGACTGAAGCTCATACAACATATTGTATCTGACTAAATACTCCTCAACCTGCTCAAACACAAGACGTCCAAAAACCTCAGACATGACACCTGCCTACTTTCTCACTTTCTCATCTAAATGTCATTTTCATACTGGGAGCTGCCCAGTTCAACCAGTCTGATACAAGCAGACACTGAGCAGCTCCACTGGAGCAGCTGGAGGTTGTAGCTGCCTTGCTCCAGGGCACTTCAGCAGTGTACAGTGAGGGAGGGAGAGCTGTATGGAGGGTTGTTCAGAGCTGTTGGGACCAAACCAAACTGACTGATGAAGCAAAACACTGAGCTGAAAGCTACAAACAGACTGAGCAGTTGATTCTCAGTGGGATCAGCAGGACTAGTAAAGCTTTACCACTACAGGGAGTCATCTGATTCTCTGTTCACATCCAAATATCACTTGATGGACCTTTAGCTTGTGTTTGTCTCTGTGTGGACAGACATAATGTGAACTCATTCTTCATGATTCCTCCACAGAGTGGACCAGGAGAGCTCAGAGGTTCCCAGTGGTCAGTCTGCCCAGCAGCAACAAACACACCTGGACTCCATATTTATGGTCTGTACATGTACAACAACTACTTTTACATCTATTCTGTTCACAATCATCTCCATGCTGCACTTTGTAGACCAGTGGATTGTCAGTCTGTCCAACATGGATCTGATGTTTGCTTCATAATTTCAGTTTGATTGTGTCATTCATATAGTATTCTGTTCCAGCTGCTGGAGGAGAACATCTTCACCTTTGTGAAGACCGAGCTGAAGAAGATGCAGAAGGTTCTGAGTCCAGATTACCAAGAATGCTTAGAGAGTCAGAGGGAGGATGAGGAGGGGTTGGACGGTGAGGAGGAAGAGCAGAGGAGGAGCAGCAGAGACGCATTTCTGAAGATCACACTGCACTTCCTGAGGAGAATGAAGCAGGAGGAGCTGGCTGACCGTCTGCAGAGCAGTAAGAGGATTTTTACAAAGATTTAACATGATGGATAAATGAGACATTTACTGACGTCTCAACAGATGGAGGAAAATATGTTTTATTCACTCATTCTTTGAGGGAATTAAATGTTTAAATATTTGCTTCATACTTCATTCATTGATCCTGTTTCCTATGTGTTCATTCAGGAACTCCTGCTGGAAGGTGTCAACGTAAACTCAAGTCTAACCTGAAGAAGAAGTTCCAGTGTGTGTTTGAGGGGATTGCTAAAGCAGGAAACTCAACCCTTCTGAATCAGATCTACACAGAGCTCTACATCACAGAGGGAGGGACTGCAGAGGTAAATGATGAACATGAGGTCAGACAGATTGAAACAGCATCCAGGAAACCAGACAGACCAGAAACAACCATCAGACAAGAAGACATCTTTAAAGCCTCACCTGGAAGAGATGAACCAATCAGAACAGTGATGACAAAGGGAGTGGCTGGCATTGGGAAAACAGTCTTAACACAGAAGTTCACTCTTGACTGGGCTGAAGACAGAGCCAACAAGGACATACAGTTCACATTTCCATTCACTTTCAGAGAGCTGAATGTGCTGAAAGAGAAAAAGTACAGTTTGGTGGAACTTGTTCATCACTTCTTTACTGAAACCAAAGAAGCAGGAATCTGCAGGTTTGAAGAGTTCCAGGTTGTGTTCATCTTTGATGGTCTGGATGAGTGTCGACTTCCTCTGGACTTCCACAACAATAAGATCCTGACTGATGTTACAAAGTCCACCTCAGTGGATGTGCTGATGACAAACCTCATCAGGGGGAAACTACTTCCCTCTGCTCGCCTCTGGATAACCACACGACCTGCAGCAGCCAATCAGATCCCTCCTTGGTGTGTTGACATGGTGACAGAGGTCAGAGGGTTCACTGACCCACAGAAGGAGCAGTACTTCAGGAAGAGATTCAGAGACAAGAAGCAGGCCAGCACCATCATCTCCCACATCAAGACATCACGAAGCCTCTACATCATGTGCCACATGCCAGTCTTCTGCTGGATCACTGCTACAGTTCTGGAGGATGTGTTGAAAAGCAGAGAGGGAGGAGAGCTGCCCAAGACCCTGACTGAGATGTACATCCACTTCCTGGTGGTTCAGTCCAAACTGAAGAAGGTCAAGTATGATGAAGGAGCTGAGACAGATCCACACTGGAGTCCAGACAGCAGGAAGATGATTGAATCTCTGGGAAAACTGGCTTTTGAGCAGCTGCAGAAAGGCAACCTGATCTTCTATGAATCAGACCTGACAGAGTGTGGCATCGATATCACAGCAGCCTCAGTGTACTCAGGAGTGTTCACACAGGTCTTTAAAGAGGAGAGAGGGCTGTACCAGGACAAGGTATTCTGCTTCGTCCATCTGAGCGTTCAGGAGTTTCTGGCTGCTCTTCATGTCCATCTGACATTCATCAACTCTGGAGTCAATCTGCTGGCAGAAGACAGAACAACATCCCAGAAGTCTGAAACAATAGAAGAAAAATCTGCAGAGCCACATTTCTACCAGAGTGCTGTGGAAGAGGCCTTAAAGAGTCCAAATGGACACCTGGACTTGTTCCTCCGCTTCCTCATGGGTCTTTCACTGCAGACCAATCAGACTCTCCTACGAGGTCTGCTTACACAGACAGGAAGTAGCTCACAGACCAATAAGAAAACAGTCGAGTACATCAAGAAGAAGTTCAGTGAGGATCTCTCTGCAGAGAGAAGCATCAATCTGTTCCACTGTCTGAATGAACTGAATGATCATTCTCTAGTGGAGGAGATCCAACAGTACCTGAGATCAGGAAGTCTCTCCACAGATAAACTGTCTCCTGCTCAGTGGTCAGCTCTGGTCTTCATCTTACTGTCATCAGAAAAAGATCTAGACGTGTTTGACCTAAAGAAATACTCTGCTTCAGAGGAGGCTCTTCTGAGGCTGCTGCCAGTGGTCAAAGCCTCCAACAAAGCTCTGTAAGTGCACAGAGAGTTATTTATTGATTGATTTATTGATTTATTGAAAAGATATAAAGAAGATATTATAAAGAAATATATTCAAGACGGGAGAAAAATACGTTTTTAAGTATTTTTCCACATTTGTTTTCCAGACTAAGTGGTTGTAACCTCTCAGAGAGAAGCTGTGCAGCTCTGTCCTCAGTTCTCAGCTCCCAGTCCTCCAGTCTGAAAGAGCTAGAAATGAGTAACAACAACCTGCAGAGTTCAGGAGTGAAGCAGCTGTCTGCTGGACTGGAGAGTCCACACTGTGCACTGGAAACTCTCAGGTCAGAATTCATCAACCTGCACAACTGATCACCATTTAAACTGTGATTTATATGAGTTGATAAACACTTGGACATTTTCTCTACCCTAATTACTTCCAGACCAGTTGTATATTTAGACCCTGTGAATAACTTTCTATTTATATATTTTCATTTGTTTTTTTCTGTCTCCTGAAATACCAGAGAGGAGTTTTAGATTCAAAAACTGAATGAAGAACTGTGTAATTGGCCCAAAGTAACACACATACAGACAGTAATTCAGTTAACCGTGTTTTGGTAACAGTTATAGTTTCTTTTAATTTCAGAGCAGTACCTGTGCTGGGAAGATAGTGATTTTTAGGCACAATGGTGATATGACAGTGCACCCCAGCTGTTATGTGGTTAACTACCATTTAATTCTTCTTTTGTTTCATACAACTTTTAAACTCTGGATGATTCCTGAAACTGTGTGAAGTATAGTCAGTGAGTATGAGTGAAGGAGTCAGAAATGTTTTCTTACTGTTCCAGAACCTTCAGGCCTTATATGCCACATTAGTTGGGATTCCTGATCTTTATTCAACTGTGAGCATCTGAGATGGAGTCATTTACCTCTGTGACATGTTGGAGGTTTGATCTTTTTACAAACTGTAGTCAGAGTTTGTCACCTGCAGCTCTTCATCTTAGCAGCTCATTGTGGCTGCTTCTTCTTTCACTATTCTTTATTTAGACCTATTTTAAGCAGTGAAGAGTTAGCAGATGCTAACATCATGTTGACTAAGGTTACAGAAAGCTGGAACTGCCTCACAATACAAACCTTACAGTGGTTGGCCATTTGAATTTAGAAGTAGTGACTGGAAGTATTAAGTTTAACTCTAAAGATTACAGAAACATATTGGTGATAATAGTAATAAACACACTACCTTCCAGTCTTGCAATGATCTTAGATCATGTGACATGTATGTTGTTTTGTGTGTCTGCAGGCTGTCAGGATGTCTGATCACAGAGGAAGGCTGTGCTTCTCTGGCCTCAGCTCTGAGCTCCAACCCCTCCCATTTGAGAGAGCTTGACCTGAGCTACAATCATCCAGGAGACTTGGGAGAGAAGCTGCTGTCTGCTGGACTGGAGGATCCACACTGGAGACTGGACACTCTCAGGTATGGATAGACAGGTGGACTCTCTCAGGTATGGACCAACTCAGTCTCACAGCAATTCGTGAAATAGTCATGTAATTTAATCTATCTATTTGTGTACATTGACACGATTTTTCCATTTATTTCGTGACAGTCAGCACAACTTTCAAACTAATGTATTTCAATTGGAAGCAGGTTTTGTTCCTGCAGCAGGTTTTTTTCTGTCAGTTGGGACTCAGGAGCTCAGAGGCTGTATTGTTTGTTCTCGTATGCTATTCATTTTTAAACTATAACTGCTACATCACTCAACATTTAATCACAAGATTTTATCCTTGTTTTTATTTTTTTACTCTAATATTACCAGTCTGGTGGGACCGGGGTATTTTCCTCACTGTCGATTTTAATATCTTTAACATTTCTCAACACTAAACAAGAAGGTGTCCTTGATAACTCAACAATATTAAAGGTTATGACCATCCGTTTTAATTATTTCAGCTTTGATTCTGAGAAATCAAGTTTTCTTGTCAGTTTTGGACGATAGTGGAAGCAGTTACGTTAGCCTACCCATGATCCTCAGCGACCGTTACTATGGTGAAGACGCCAGCTAAAGCCGTGACATAAATTATATTCAGTATAACATTATACAGTACTGAAGATTGGTGGTTACAATCAGGAACAACATACTGTACTGTACATTGAAATGTAAAGAATATATTTGAATTTAAAGCTTTGTGATTGGCTGATTTCATGAGGCAATGCAGTTTGGGACTCGTTGTTGACTAAAGCTTTGTCATGTAGCTACACAGTCCTCTAGAGTTTTTATTTCAACGCAGTTGTTATTTGTTTGTACCGATGAACTGATCAGCCGGGAGAGTTTCAGGCCCATTAACTGTTGGAAATGTTTAAACAGGACGTCATGAAACAGTTCATCTAGGAAAATAAATGAGATTACTTTTTATACTTTTTCTACTTTCACTGTTTTTGTGTGACGATTGTTATCACAGCTCTTTGTTGATAAAAAAAGTTTTTTTAAGAAAAGAATGAGATTACTTCCCAGTGGCCCAGAGTAACTCCTCCAACTTTGCATATTGAATTTATTTGTAAGCCTACTTTTCAAGTTATTATTATTATTATTATTATTATTATTTATTTATTTATTTTTTTTTTTTGTGAGCCAATGGGCTGTCTATAGGAAGGTGTGAATTTTGTGATGATTAATATATATATATTCTTGATCAAAAAATTCATACACATAGACACACACACACACACACACACACACACACACACACAGATATATATATATATGTACACTATGTTGCCAAAAGTATTGGCTCACCTGCCTGGACTCGCATATGAGCTTAAGTGACATCCCATTCTTAATCCATAGGGTTTAATACGACGTTGGTCCACCCTTTACAGCTATAACAGCTTCAACTCTTCTGGGAAGGCTTTCCACAAGGTTTAGGAGTGTGCTTATGGGACTTTTTGATCATTCTTCCAGAAGCGCATTTGTGAGGTCACACACTGATGTTGGACGAGAAGGCCTGGCTCTCAGTCTCTGCTCTAATTCATCCCCAAGGTGTTCTATCGGGTTGAGGTCAGGACGCTGTGCAGGCCAGTCAAGTTCATCCACACCAAACTCAGTCATGTTGGAACAGGAAGGGGCCATCCCCAAACTGTTCCACAAAGTTGGGAGCATGGAATTGTCCAAAAACTCTTGGTATGCTGATATTCTCCTCTGATAATATATATATATATATATATATATATATATATATATATATATATATATATATAATCAGAAGAGGCTGGTCCATAGAGGCAGAGGACGTTGCTCATCTTCTATTTTTGGGAGGCAACAGGGAGATCAAAATATAAAAAGAATACTTGGTGGAAATAAACCATTACCAAATTTCATTATCATTTATAAAATATTTATTCTCTCTTCGTTGGAAGAAATCCATGATTGAAATTCTGATTAAAATGCTTCAACAGTGACACCTGCAGGGCAGGAGGAGAAAGAGCAGTGTGTGTGAGGTGGTGGTGGGGAGCAGTGGGGGGGGAGTGGGGGGCAGAGGAGGACGGGCTCCTGCTGTCCTCCTCAGGGCGGATCTCTTACATCAATTTAAAGTACTTCATTTTTTTTCATGCTAATCTAACATTGGCCAAGACACGTAAAATGACGTTCCAAGGGAGGAGGTCCTCCCTAACCAATCAACAACCAGAATACAATATTGACATCACTTTGGTCCAATGATAGTTTCCAGATTTCATCTTCAGTTCTCTACAACTGTAACGTACATGAGTGTGACGAACTGATAAGAGAAGAAGAGCAGTAAGATATAGATAAATTGATAGAGTAGCATATTAGAAAATAAATTATAACTTGCAAATTACAAACTATATTTTTAAACACATCAGTAAAACATTACATCTCATTTAGGCCCTTTCAACAACCAAATTACCCTCAGTGGGACGACGGTGACGTGCTGCTGCTCTGAAGTGAACTCCTCCCAACAACAACAGAAAGTTAACAACATCATTTAAATGAAACAACCAGGAGAGTTAGCTTGTTTGTCATTGTTGCTAATGATATCAGACTGGTTAACCAGCAGCCACAAAGTTCTGTTAACTAACAAACAAGATGACCAACAGCCACAAATGGATGTTATGACATGAATACTTCATCTCCATGATAGAAAGAAGAAGACGTCAGATAACGTGAGTCAGATACAGCTTCTCTCTCTCTGTCTCTTTGGTTGCTAATTTCATCTCTGATGGTTAAATGTCTCTGTGTGGCTGTTGTGTGAATTTATCTCCTTAACCAGAATGCAGCAGAGATCATATAATGTGTTGTAGGTAGTTTGCTTGTTGAAGTTACAGTGAGCTGTCTGGACTCACTCATTCATGTGGAATTGATCCAGTTTTTAATTGAGTGGTTGTTCAGTCACCTGTTGATGTTGTGTGATTAGTGAATGAGTGTGCAGGAGGTCTGACTGCTTGTTGTGACAGTTTCTTCAGTTGGTTTTTAAGCTGAGTCGTATATTGAGTAATAAGCTTAAAGTAACTAGAATAACAAGTGTTAACATGTCAGCTTTGTAGACTATATTTTATATGTGATGCATATAGATCAGAGTGTGTAAGTCATGTATTTGATACATACATTAATACTTTCTGATGTGAACCTACACTTTCAGATCTGTGAATGTTTTTAGTGTTCAGTCTTTCTAGTATTCAGCACTGATCTGTTCCTTTATCACATTATACGCTTTGTGGTACTTTATATATTTCTGTATACTAAGAAAATACACAGGAAACATGTGTAAATC
This sequence comes from Thunnus albacares, assembly GCF_914725855.1. NCBI lineage: Eukaryota > Metazoa > Chordata > Actinopteri > Scombriformes > Scombridae > Thunnus > Thunnus albacares. The sequence goes on along the minus strand of NC_058118.1, from coordinate 32,190,399 downwards.
ATGTGATTTGTTGTCTGTTTCTGATGAGAACATAAATCTGTTGTCACAATAGAACAATACTATAGATTTGAATTTAACTTTGTTGGTAAAATGACACATTGTGAACCACTGCACGGCTAAAATGAGCTCTTCTTTGTTTAGAAACAATATGTATATGCTAAATGTCTTTAAAGAAGCAGCCTTTTCACCACTCAGGGGTTTTTGTTTTTGAAAGCAAATTGTTTTATTGGCATATAAAACTGTCCCCCACCCCTCTGATTTCATCAGCTGGGGAACAATGATATAGTTTGATGTGGTTTGTTGTGAGATTCCATGTTGGTTTTTCTCCTGTCCTCCCCAATATTTTGAGTCACCAGCCGCCACTGATATAACTATATATATATTATATATGTTCAGACGCGGCGCTAGAGTAAATCAATAGGATGGGCATTTGATTTTCATGAGGGGGCACAATGCATTGTATATTTGTTTAACCTGTTATCAAACAAGTTGAACACAGCTTTGGACGGAGGATACACAGACCCCCGGTCCTTGTGAAAGAAAACTGAATAGTAGGTTATCATTTTATAAATCTTTTGTTTATATGTTGCAAATGGTGTTAAACTAAGAGGTCAGTGGTTGTTGTCAACTGAATGTGATGTAATGTCATTGTCATTTTGGTATACATGCTGGTGAAGAAATCCTGCTCCTAGTCTAGTTGAACTCTTGAACTTGTTTCTATCTGAGGGCTGCTTGCTGACCTCTGGGGTTAGCTAGAGATATCTTTGTCTTAAGCCTGCTGTTTTAGAGACTGTGTGGATCATGAGGTATCTAGACAAGCTAAAGTTGAAGGATGTCCATGTTTGAAGTTATTGATTGACCATGAGGTCTCTGTTAGATCGTATGACCATACTTGTTTGTAAGAAGGTGTAACAGTTTGTGGAAGTGTCTATTAGGGACCAGACTGTTTTAGCTTTCATTCTGGAGAGGTATAAAGCTGTCTGGTTTGGGTTAACAATCTTTAGAGAAAGGGCCGACTGAACAACATGCTTTCTCTCCAAAAATACAAGATGATTGTATTTTTGTTTGTGTTTGGACATTTGTATAATTGTTACTGATGGTGTGATGGATTGTACAGCGTCTACAACTGCGTCAACAAGTAACAATGTTTAATGCTTTCTTTATGTCTCTGTGTGGTTCTTGAGCAACGATAAAACATTTCCACAACATCCTCCCGCCAGTTAAAAAGCAACGAATTTAGTCCTTGCAAACAGAAATGATGTCTGTGTTAATTTGCATATAGAGAGAGGAAGTGAGATCCGAATAACAAGTGGTCACTCAAGACGCCTGTTAATACCAGGTGTAAACAGACGTACTTGGAGCTGTCCACTTGTGATCGGATCACCTGAGACGGATGTTAATACCAGGTGTAAACAGACGTACTTGGAGCTGTCCACTTGTGATCGGATCACCTGAGACGGATGTTAATACCAGGTGTAAACAGACGTACTTGGAGCTGTCCACTTGTGATCGGATCACCTGAGACGCATGTTAATACCAGGTGTAAACAGGGACTAAGATGCAAGGAAAAGAAGCAAGTGAGGGAAACGTGGATGCAATTTAAGAGACTTGAGATGCAACCAAGGAAACAAAGCGAGGAGAGAGGAAATGAGAACATTTGTTTTTAGAGACATGAGACGTCCTTTCCTCTGAAGTGTCACATGAAGCGATGTCCGTTTCTGATGACGGCGGCAGCTGATCACAGCTGATCAGCTGTCAGTCAGTTTTAACAGCTGTAGAAACTTGTGATTAATACTAATAAATGTTCACAGTTATCACTGCAGCAGCTGTTTCCTCTCTGCAGCTGTTACCTGTTTAACAAACATAAATAACAACCTGCATTCTGCATTTATACTGTGTCCTGCTCAGAGGCACAGGAACCATTTCTACTCACAGAATGCTTTTATGTTATTTATTGATTATTTGCATCTGTATTGTTTGATATTCTGATAGTGAATTCATTATTTAATAACCCAGAATATGATCAGAGTGTCTTTTGAACACTGGAAAATATGTATTTGGCTAAATGTTTCAGGGAAAATGGAAATGATGTAACTCATATCAAACCCGACGCTCAGGAATTTTCAGCCTCACATGTGACTGAATGTAAATGAGGATAAATGATGTAAAATATAAATGTGTTGAACTGTTATTATGGATCAAATTAAAGTCAGGGAGAGTCTGTCTGTCAGCAAGAAACAGTTTAATGGAGGAAATAACTTCATGAAAAGACAAATCTTTCTAATAAGAGACTTGAGATGTATGTGGGTGCTTTTCATTAAGCTAACTCTATGCTTCCTCGCGTTCTCTCTCCTCCGTGACCCGGAAATCGATCTCTCTTCCCCATCATGGAGGATCTTCCGATCCCTTAAATGCACCCGGAGGAGACGAGGAGCGAGGAGAGAGGAGGCTCCTGGAGGAGCTTAGAGCCAGGAAACACAGGTGTATCCTAGTGGAAGTGTTTTAACGGACGGCAACACCCCTTTGATCCAAAGTGTGTATTGATTGGTCAGCTGATCTGACGGGACAGTAAACAGTCGGCTGTTGTTGTAATACAGCAGATCAGGAAACTACCTGTGGAGAAGGAATGAAAGCACAACAGCAGCTGATCATAGCCTATTTATTTATAAAATAAAGATGACTGAATCATGAATCAATCATTAAAACTTTCTACTATTTCTCTTCATGAGGCAAAAGGCTTCTCCTTTCTTCTTCTGTGTTTCAGAGCGTCTCAGCTCCTTCAGGAAAACATGACGTCACACAGCTGCGTCTCCTATAAAACCATCCTGAGCCTGAAAAGCACGTCAGACTTTCACAAACTAAATAAGCAACATTTTATTTAAACATATTCTGCAGGCTGCAGCTGTTTCTATTGTTCCTTTATGTGGGTTCTGTTCTTTCAGTAATTAACAGGTTTAAATTGTCTGTTTGTGTCTCATTCTGTGACAGACAGACGCTGCTATAGATCTATAATCAAATGATTAAACACTGGAGCAGTTATCAGCTGTTTTCCTTCCAGCTATCAATATGTAGAAATGATTAAGTAACAGTGTAAAGTCTTCATTCATTGTACATGAATTTTAAATGCAAACTTTAGAGTTTAAACTGTTACTGAGTCATTTCTATTGCTGACTTATTCATATTTGACATTTAGGGTGAAGTGCGTCATGACAACTTGTCTCCTCAAAATGATGCTGGAGTGAGCGACGACGTCCCGTTTGATAAATTAAATTCCTCCGTCCTCACGTCTCTCTCTCATCCTCGCTGGGAGAAGAGACGCGAGTGAGAGAAACCAGGAGACACGTTAGCGTAATGAAAAGCATCCAAGTATCCCAGAATGCATTTCACACCAACCGGCAGCGATGGCGGAGACTTTGAGTCAGGCTAAAAGCTGTTGTAACTTGAATTGTAGGATTATTAATATGTGACTTTATTAATTTTTAATGTTTTCAGGAGAGAAAGTAACATGTAGATTCCAACATGTGGCCAGTTTATCCCAGTAACTCCAGTCTGTAAACCTGCTGGGATGTGTTGGGAGATGTTTGGACCAGCCGCTCATCTCAGCTGCTAGCAGCCCGACTCCTGAGATGATCGGCCGGTCAACATGTGGTCATCCCGGGGAGAACATGATCCATGAACTGATCTGCAGCTCTTTGCTGATTCGCCGCTGGCTCTAATGTCTCCGCAGCATTTAGATATATGATATAATTCCTTCTGGAAGATAAATGTTGGTCTCACAGATGAAATCTAACAATTGTAGCTGCAACATTAGTTTGTCTGAATGTAAAGTGAAGCTTCATGTTTTTACTGGACAGAACAGCAGTGCTGCCTCTGGAGCTCCACATGTACACATATCACCACATTTACACACATATACATGGATTCAAATGAACAGATTCATTTCATTTATTTTATTAAGCTACATAACAGTTTAGATTTTTATTATAGCTACATTACAGACTGAATAACATCATTTACTGCATCTCTCTGTCAGTCAGATTTTTGTTTTGTGAGATAAAAAGTGTTAGTGGAGCTTTGAGTTGAGATTATTTTGTCACAGTACAGTCAGGTAGGTGTGTTGAAGCTGAGCTGCTGCTGTTCCAGCTGCAGAATGATCTACTGCGTCCTCTCGTCCTCACAAGTTTGTACTACTGAGTCCAACTTGCCAAGTCTGAACTAGCAAGTACACAAGTCCCAACTTGGTGTATTTGGCATTGAGAATATATCAAGTACGTCATATATAAGATATATGCACATATTTTTTCCAGCTGGCTGAGGAGACTATTATGCATGCAAGCATAGATTGTACTAAATATGATCAATAAAGACAATATATGAAGGAAGAACTCAGGAAGACTGGACTTCAGGAGCTCAGTGTTCAAACTTTAATGAACCTGCCAAGTGGGTGCAGCAGTAGTTTTCTTTGAGTTTATTAGACAGACAGGATTAATGTGTAGGATTTAATCTCTGGTCCACACCCCGGAGCAGAAGGTGGCGGTAATGCACCTAATACGCTGGTTGACAACTGCCGTTATAAACCAAAAAGAAGAAGTTTTTTTTTTCCAAACAGAGTGATACCTCCTGTCAGCCGAGGGGTTTCCTATCTGTGCAGCCGAACATAGCAGCTCCTCCGCGGACTGTTTCACCCTGACGGTCCCGGTGTTTCCTCCGCAGGCTGCACTTCACTCAGCTGCCCGACAGACCCGCTGCTTCTTCCCGCTTTAACCTGAATAACAAACCGGGGCTCGGTGCTCCGGATGGATCCACATGGAGAGCCGAGACTAACGTTAGCTGAGAGGCTAGCGGAGCGTTAGCCGCAGCATGTTAGGAAGCACAGCCAGCTAGCACAGCCAGCTAGCACAGCCAGCTAGCACAGCCAGCTAGCACAGCCAGCTAGCACAGCCAGCTAGCACAGCCAGCTAGCACAGCCAGCTAGCACAGCCAGCTAGCCTCAGAGAAACAGAGAGAGTAGTTGGCAGTTACACGTTTCTTTTGGCATCAAGTGCATTTAGAGGCTAAATGATTTAGCAGCAAGATGGACGGTGGATAAAGAGGAAGGGTGGAGCAGAGAGAGAGAAAGAAAGGGAAATAAACGTGCTAGCTAGCTAACGTAGCTAATGTTACTGATGCGTCATCATCGTCTCGTCAATGCTAAAGCTAATTAGCATATGTAGTCTAGTTAATGTGGTCAATATTATAAAATTCATGTGTTTTGGTGAAAGTTTCAGTGAGTGAGTTCATACTTTGAGCTGATAATTTAAAATGATTGAGACAACACAACGTCTTCTGTCACTATTCAGGCTGCTGTCATTTGTTGGATCTTAAAGATGTGTGTTATTTAATGTTTGTGTTGGTTAAAGGACTATTTGAACCTTTGATGGGTAACTGTTAGTGTATATCAGTAAACTGAGGAGGGTGTTGTGCTCTTGCTTGTTTCTTTTTGAAGGTGTAGAGAGCAGCGTTGGTGCCACAGTAGTAGTAGTGTCGTCTCCCTCCTTAATGATATGTACCTTTGGTTTTATTTCAGCTTCATAACACTACATTGTACTAAGCAGCTGTTGGCTCATTAGTTTGTTATTCACATGCACTAAAATTCAGCAGAATGCAGGAAATCAAGTCTTTGTAAGTCAAGTTTTCCTAGTGGGGACCCCCAGACCCCCCGCTGATAAACTGGTCTGACTGGAGCTATATTTCCCAGCCTGAATGATTTTCCCAGTCCGGCCCTGCTGTATAATGTTATACTGAATATAGTTTATGTCACAGCTTTAGCGTCTTCACCATAGTAACGGTGGCTGAGGATCATGGGTAGGCTAATGTAGCCGCTTCCGCTATCGTCCAAAACTGACAAGAAAACTTGGTCACAACCTTTCATATTGTTGAGTTATCAAGGACGCCTTCATGTTTTATGTTGAGAAATGTTAAAGATATTAAAATCAACAGTGAGGAAAATACTCATACGCAGCGCGTCCTCTCCGGTCCCACCAGACTGCTAATATTAGAATAAAAACATGAAAACAAGGATCAAATCTCTTGATTAAATGTTGAGTGATGTAGCGGTTATAGTTTAAAAATGAAGAACAAATGAGAAAAAACAATCCAGCCTCTGAGCTCCCGAGTCCCAACTGACAGAAAAAAACCTGCTGCAGGAACGAAACCTGCTTCCACCTGAAATACATTAGTTTGAAAATCCTGCTGACTGTCACCAAAAAAAAGGAAAAATGGTGTCAATGAACACGAAGAGATTAAATTTAGTGAATATTTCACTGATTACTGTGAGACTGAGACAGACAGGTGGACACTCTCAGGTGAGGACAGACAGGTGGACACTCGGGTGAGGACAGACAGGTGGACACTCTCAGGTACAGACAGACAGGTGGACACTCTCAGGTGAGGACAGACAGGTGGACATTCAGGTGAGGACAGACAGGTGGACACTCAGGTGAGGACAGACAGGTGGACACTCTCAGGTACAGACAGACAGGTGGACACTCTCAGGTGAGGACAGACAGGTGGACACTCTCAGGTACAGACACACAGGTGGACGCTCTCAGGTACAGACAGACAGGTGGACACTCTCAGGTGAGGACAGACAGGTGGACTCTCAGGTGAGGACAGACAGGTGGACACTCTCAGGTGAGGACAGACAGGTGGACAGTAAATCAGCTCAAACTCTTGAGACTGCGGCTGATTGTCAGCTGTAACCATCATGCAGGAATGTTCCACCTGTGTGAGAGGAAATAACTTGTCAGTCGTCCAAAGATTGTTGAGGAAAGACAAACAGAAACAGGCGGTTTATCATTTTCATGTTAGTGTGAATCAGTTTAAACAGTCCTGTCATCTGTTCACAATACAAACTGCTGAGTCTGACAAGAAAAAGTCTCATTGTTGACATGATTTGACTTTGAGACGCCTGTTTCTGATTGGCTGAATGTAGCTGCTGTCGATAGTCGTGGTGCGACGTGATGTGATGGACGGTTGTGTTGCCTAGCAACAGCAAAGCAGCTCAGTGTGATGAGGATCAGAGCTGCTTTTTCTAGAGTGATGTCATGTCCATGTTTGCATGCTGAAAGAGAACGTGCTGCTCTGACCCCCCTCCTCCTTTCAGGCTGCAGCCTGCTGGAGTCCGATGGTTGACACCAGGTCTGAGGAAGTGTAAGTGTGTTTTTCATTTCATTCATCAAAACAAAGCTCATTCACATCCTACTGAGGATGAAGATGATGTCATCATCAAACAGATGATAGATCAATAACTGCAGCTGTATTGTGTCTCGTCTCCATCAGATTTCTGTCAACTCACACTGGATCCAAACACAGTAAACAGAAACCTCAAACTGTCTGACAACAACAGGAAGGTGACACGTGTGAAGGAGGATCAGTCATATCCTGATCATCCAGACAGATTTGATTACTGTCATCAGCTGCTGTGTAGAAATGATCTGACTGGTCGCTGTTACTGGGAGGTCGAGTGGAGAAGAGACGTTTATATATCAGTGAGTTACAGAGGAATCAACAGGAAAGGAAACAGTGTTGACTGTTTGTTTGGATTTAATGATCAGTCCTGGAGTCTGTTCTGCTCTGATGATGGTCGTTACTCTGTCCGTCACAATAACAGAAAAACATCCATCTCCTCCTCCTCCTCCTCCTCCTCCTCCTCCTCCTCCTCTGTCTCTAACAGAGTAGCAGTGTATGTGGACTGTCCTGCTGGCACTCTGTCCTTCTACAGAGTCTCCTCTGACACACTGATCCACCTCCACACCTTCAACACCACATTCACTCAGCCTCTGTGTGCTGGGTTTGGGCTCTACTGGTCTAACTGGTCTAACTGGCCTGGTTCCTCAGTGTCTCTGTGTGGTCTGGAGGAGGAAGAGTCTCCTCCTGTTAGAGAAACTTTCTCACTGCTGACCAGATAGTTCAGTCTGTACAGGATCACACACAGCTGATGGTATTTAGTACCAACATGATCTCTCACTGCTTGTAAATGTAAACATGGTTTCCACATGATTGACAGTTTGTTTGTAAAATGAATCAAATGATAAACTGAGTCCAGTTGTTGTTGTTTTCTGTTGTTAGTGTATTAGAAAGGCTTGAACTGTAATGGGATAATGGGAATGGGATCTTCACAATGTTTAGTTGTAGTTCTTCTAGTAGTTTCATAGTAACTGTGTTACCTGATTCCTTCACTTATTTAGAGATCACATGACAAATGATGGTCAGAACAACAGGCCTCCTATTGGCTGGTTAAATGAACACCTCTAATGGTGAAGGCTGAGGCTCAGCAGCTGGAGTGTGGCTGCTTTTATGCTGCGTTCATATCATATTGGAATGATGCTAATTATGAGATTCTGACTTGTAAATAGAATTCAGGTCAACATTCAAGTGGTAATTATGAAGTGGAAAAGCTGAAAGCTCTGATATTTACTGGATATGCGGGATTATTGTCAATAACAGTATTTTTGAGCCTCATTCCACCAACTTTGTAATCATGCAGCCGTCTTGATTTGTTGTGTGACATGAACACTGGCGAGTTGTAAACATGGGAATCTTTCCTGCCTCTACCATCCATCCCATATGATGTGAACACAGCATTAGAGATGAGAAGTCCAGGAGCTGTTGTGTGTTTCTGACATACAGGAAGTATTTAGTTTTTCTCTGGAGTGTTTATTTAGTTCCTGTGTAGAGAATAAAGTTCATGATGATCAGTAGCTGATGTTAGTTTTCTCCATTTATTTTTGTGTGTGTGCATGTTAATTCATATCTAATTTCATATAGTAGATTGAAGGTATTTGACAGTTTCAGGACTGTTTAAAGTGTCAGTTTAATGTGTTTAGCTCACATTCAGTCTGACAGCTGTTGTTCAACATCAGACACACATTATTATTCCAAGCAGAGTATTTTTATATTCTTAAAACATGTGCGGAGGATCTTTAAAGTTCAGACAGTCTGTGACGACACAACTGACGTCAGTTAAAGTCTGTTTTGATTTTTTACATCCGCTGTCAAACTTTTTTGGCTTTTTTTGGTCAGAGCGACTCAAAAACGATGAGTTCTGATGGTGTTTATTGATCAGATTGATGGATTGGATTCATGTTCTACAGACACACTGTGAGATACATAATCAAAGTCTAAAAATACATCAAAGGAACTTTACAACATATCTGATATACTGTGTAAACTTTGTAAATGTGCATCACATAAGATAGATGATGTGGTTCAGTCAAACTGCTGATGTGAGAGTGGAAGAACAAACTGGTTTTAATGGTTTTAATGGTGACACGCTGTAAAGAGACAGTTTGATTTCTGATGGTGAATGAAAAGACTTCATATAAATATGTTTAATAAGTATGTATTTGAACACTGGTGGAGTTTATTGATCCACTGGATGTGATTATTTCAAACATCTTCATTTCTTTTTAAAGCCTAAATGTTCCTGTTTTCATGTTTTAAAGTGTGAGTGAAGCAAACAGCTCCTCCTCTGACAGGATGTGATGCTGTGAGTGAACAGCAGGTGGCAGCAGACGCTCATGTTTCTGTTCCTCCAACACTTGAGTTTCACACAGTTTATATGTTCAGAGGTGGAAGAAATAAAACGCATCCTTTACTTTAGTAAAAGTAGTAAAACTACCATCAAATACTCCTTTACAAGTAAAAGTCCTGCATTCAACAATATATTGAAGCTCTGAGAAATAAAATGTAGTGAATCATGAAACAGTTGAGTGTTTCTCTCTGACATGTGGAGGAAAAGTAGGTGTGTCCACCAGTCCTCCCATAACACAGTCTAACTGGTCCCAGTATGTATCTAACAGTGGGCAGACTGGTTTGATGATGGTGTGTGTATATTCAGTATCTATATGTTGTACATTATTCTATGAAGGATGATATTAAAATATATTTAGATTTCATTATCTGCTGTTTTTAACCGTCTTGCCAAGTTGTGACTGTTGGCGTCGACCTGAACAGGAAACAGTCACAACCTGGAAAAATGTTCAAAACCTTTTTAATGGTGGAACCAGCAGAATATATTTTCATCCAGATGTTTCAAAGAGTCTTTGGCTATAGAGCTTGGTTAGAACAATGTAAAAGTGGGCTAATATTTAGATAATAAAGAGGTAATAATAATATAATATAATGGTAGTTAATAAGTAATAGCTTGGTATTAACAGTGGGTGTAACCACGGTAACAAAGGGCCAAGAAGAAAGGGGATATTTAGTGGAAATAAACCTAAAGAACAATGAGGCAGAACTAATTACAAACATCACAATAACATTTCAGTAACTATACAGTAACCTGCTAATAATAAGGTTATATCATGTTTTTATTTAAAACAGTAATATGGTGACATTAATGGGGTAATAGCCTGATAATAATGATGTAATATGGTTGATATTTTCTAAATATTATGGGCTACTATCAGCGTCATACCTTCAAATGACATCATAGTTCTTGGACGTCTAAATCAGTGATTATCAGATTAACCTGCTGAAATTCTTCGTCTCTCATGTTCCAAACATGAACTTTTGTTTTGAGGTAAAAGTGTAAAAATTCTTCTTTTAATGCTGTGATTTGTTACCTGGAAACACGTCTGCTAGTTTCTGTGTAATAGCCATGAATCAGTGCTGCAAAATGCATAACTACATATTTCTACTTCATTTCACGGTGATATTAGATTAAACCAACAGCAACAAGCCAAACCAAGAGGCACAGTGATCACCTGGAAACACACCTGGTAGGCCTAACCCTTCCACTGTTAACTCAACACAACATGTGCTACTGTTGATGAAAAGTTCCAGAAATATATGCTGCCTATGGATATATTTCACTCATCAAACTTCAGCTTCAAACAAGCCTTTTAAAAACATGTTTTTTATTATTATGGTATTTTGAAGTTAAAGAAAATACATCATTTTTTTTATCTTAGGTAACATGAAAGGAAGCATTTAGCAGCTGACTCATGGCTGTTACACAGAAACTAGCAGGTGTGTTTCCAGGTAATCAATATGTCTCTTGGTGTTGGTTTCATCTCATCACAATCACCAAACATCACCGTCAAATGAAGTAGAAACTGGTAGTTTTGCATTTTGCATCTTTAGATGTGTTTCACATTATTATCTCTTTATTTTTGGCCCCTTATTATCTAATATTAGCTAGTTATAGCCATTGTTAATACCAAGCTTTTACATGTTAATTAGCATTATTACTAGCTGGTTATTATCAAATATTACCCACTATTACCTTGTTATTACCCAGCTGTGTGCTGCCACAAATCCTTCCAGCAGACACCAACAAAACTGCTTCTACGGTTCAACCTCAGTTTAATCTCACTGGTGAAGTTTCTTACTGGATTTAAACCAGTTCATTTGTTAAATCTTTCTGGTTTTAATTGATACGTTTTTCAGTTGATACATATATATGTGGTTGTTGAGAAATAATAATCAATCTGTCCGTTCTGAACAGACATGTTTTGAACGGGCTCTGCACTAGTTCTAATAAAAAAAGTGTTAACTATTATTCTTCTTCATTTCTTAAACTGTGCTGGTGTGTTTTTGTATTTCAGGATTGTATTGATTAGCTTTTATGTTGAATGTGTTTCTTTATGTTTCTTTGTCTTTTAACATCTTGGGACCATGTTGGAAATACGTGTTTTCACTGTAACATGTTATCACTTGGATTTCTGTTTTGTGTCTGTAATCCATAAATAAATAAATCATATCACAAACATAACTTTGCTCCAACAAATGTTTCTATATACAGGTGAGAGTGTTGAAGGTTACAGCATTTATAAATGACTTTAAATTAGATGAGAAATCATCCAAAACAAAGAAAACTGTTTTCTCTGCACTTTATTGTTGTAACAAAGACTTTTTCTTTTAACCTTCAGTTGGTTTTTAAATAAATAAGATAAATCAAGATAAAATAACTTCATTTATTATTTATTTTCATATTTCAAACCAGGCAGCAGGTGTTGCTTTGTGTGTCTGCAGCCTGTCAGGATGTCTGATCACAGAGGAAGGCTGTGCAGCTCTGTCCTCAGTTCTCAGCTCCCAGTCCTCTAGTCCGAGAGGGCTGGAGGTGAGTAACAACAACCTGCAAAGTTCAGGAGTGAAGCTGCTGTCTGTTGGACTGGAGAGTCCACACTGTACATTGGAAACTCTCAGGTCAGGATTCATCAACCTGATCAACTGATCACCATTTAAACTGTGATTTATATGAATTGATAAACACCTGGACATTTTCTCTAATCAAATTATTTTCAGACTAGTTGTGTGTTTAGACCCTGTGAATAACTTTCTACTAACATATTTTCATTAGTTTTGTTCTTTCTCCGCTGTTGGAACCTGAAATACCAGAGAGTAGTTTTAGATTCAAAAACTGAATGAAGAACTGTGTAACTGGCCCAAAGTAAAACACATACAGATAAGTTATTGAGTGAACAGTGTTTTGGTAACAGTTGTAGTTTCTTTTCATTTCAGAGCAGTATCTGTTCTGGGATGATAGTGATTTTTAGTCACAATGGTGATATGATAGTGCACCCCAGCTGTTATGTGGTTAGCCACCATTTAATTCATCTTTTGTTTCAAACAACCTTAAAACTCTTGATTACTGAAACTGTGTGAAGTACAGTCTGTGACTGAGAGTGAAGGAGTCAGAAATGTTTGTTTGTTTTTACATTTATTTCCACAACATTCAGTCCTTATATGCCACATTAGTTGGGATTCCTGTTCTGTATTCAACTGTGAGCATCTGAGACAGAGTCATTTACCTCTGTGATGTGACGAGAAGGCCTGGCTTTCAGTCTCTGCTCTAATTCATCCCAAAGGTGTTCTATTGGGTTGAGGTCAGGACTCTGTGCAGGCCAGTCAAGTTCACCTACACCAAACTCTCTCATCCATGTCTTTATGGACCTTGCTTTGTGCACTGGTGCACAGTCATGTTGGAACAGGAAGGGGCCATCCCCAAACTGTTCCCACAAAGTTGGGAGCATGGAATTGTCCAAAATCTCTTGGTATGCTGAAGCATTCAGAGTTCCTTTCACTGACTCCGTCCTCACGTCTCTCTCTCATCCTCGCTGGGAGAAGAGACGCGAGTGAGAGAAACCAGGAGACACGTTAGCGTACTAAAAAGTATCCCAAAATGCATTTCACACCAACCGGCAGCGATGGCTGAGACTTTGAGTCAGGCTAAAAGCTGTTGTAACTTTAAAAAGGGCCAAGAAGAAAGGGGATATTTAGTGGAAATAAACCTAAAGAACAATGAGGCAGAACTAATTACAAACATCACAGTAATATTTCAGTAACTATACAGTAACCTGCTAATAATAAGGTTATATCATGTTTTTATTTAAAACAGTAATATGGTGACATTAATGGGGTAATAGCCTGATAATAATGATGTAATATGGTTGATATTTTCTAAATATTATGGGCTACTATCAGCGTCATACCTTCAAATGACATCACAGTTCTTGGACGTCTAAATCAGTGATTATCAGATTAACCTGCTGAAATTCTTCGTCTCTCATGTTCCAAACATTAACTTTTGTTTTGAGGTAAAAGTGTAAAAATTCTTCTTTTAATGCTGTGATTTGTTACCTGGAAACACGTCCGCTAGTTTCTGTGTAATAGCCATGAATCAGTGCTGCAAAATGCATAACTACATATTTCTACTTCATTTCACGGTGATATTAGATTAAACCAACAGCAACAACCAAAACCAAGAGGCACAGTGATCACCTGGAAACACACCTGGTAGGCCTAACCCTTCCACTGTTAACTCAACACAACATGTGCTACTGTTGATGAAAAGTTCCAGAAATATATGCTGCCTATGGACATATTTCACTCATCAAACTTCAGCTTCAAACAAGCCTTTTAAAAACATGTTTTTTATTATTATGGTATTTTGAAGTTAAAGAAAATACATAATTTTTTTATCTTAGGTAACATGAAAGGAAGCATTTAGCAGCTGATTCATGGCTGTTACACAGAAACTAGCAGGTGTGTTTCCAGGTAATCAATATGTCTCTTGGTGTTGGTTTCATCACATCACAATCACCAAACATCACCGTCAAATGAAGTAGAAACTGGTAGTTTTGCATTTTGCATCTTTAGATGTGTTTCACATTATTATCTCTTTATTTTTGGCCCCTTATTATCTAATATTAGCTAGTTATAGCCATTGTTAATACCAAGCTTTTACATGTTAATTAGCATTATTACTAGCTGGTTATTATCAAATATTACCCACTATTACCTTGTTATTACCCAGCTGGAAGGTAAAGTGCTGCCACAAATCCTTCCAGCAGACACCAACAAAACTGCTTCTACGGTTCAACCTCAGTTTAGTCTCACTGGTGAAGTTTCTTACTGGATTTAAACCAGTTCATTTGTTAAATCTTTCTGGTTTTAATTGATACGTTTGTCAGTTGATACATATATATGTGGTTGTTGAGAAATAATAATCAATCTGTCCGTTCTGAACAGACACGTTTTGAACGGGCTCTGCACTAGTTCTAATAAAAAAAGAACTGTTAACTATTATTATTCTTCATTTCTTAAACTGTGCTGGTGTGTTTTTGTATTTCAGGATTGTATTGATTAGTTTTTATGTTGAATGTGTTTCTTTATGTTTCTTTGTCTTTTAACATCTTGGGACCATGTTGGAAATACGTGTTTTCACTGCAACATGTTATCACTTGGATTTCTGTTTTGTGTCTGTAATCCATAAATAAATAAATCATATCACAAACATAACTTTGCTCCAGCAAATGTTTCTATATACAGGTGAGAGTGTTGAAGGTTACAGCATTTATAAATGACTTTAAATTAGATGAGAAATCATCCAAAACAAAGAAAACTGTTTTCTCTGCACTTTATTGTGATTTGTGTAAATTAAATATATATAAAGTATAAATACAGTATAAACTGTATATAACAACATTTCAGAAAACAATAAAAATGTGTTGTTTTCAAGTTCATTGTTGTGTTTTCTGAAATGCTGCAGTGGTTTTATTATTGTTGTTGTGTTTTGCACCTCAGGGCCTCCATAACATACATATATACAGTATATACATGTATATATAACTATGTGTGACATCACCTTTTCGCTCTCTCCTACAAAACCATAAACATGTAAAAACATCTGGTCAGACGGGTCGGACGGGTTCATCTGAAACCTTTCGTCTCACTGAGAGACGTCCTCGTCCAATCAGAGCAGCTGAATCAGTTTGTCAGTCAGACACACACAGGTAAGATTTGATATTTTTCTGGTTTATATCAGTTTTTATGTTTTTACGCCCTCATAGAAAGTAAAGATGAGTGTAGATTCAGTTCAGATTCAACCTGGAGGTTTTTATGACGGAGGTCAAACATGAGCTGAACAGCTTCACATGTTCTATGTTCCTCCAGAACAAAACACTGTACCACGAACCAAAACCACGGATACGTTAAATGTTTCAATGTTGGCCATTATCAGTAGAATAAAGATGTTTTATGCTGTGACAACGCTGTGCTTAAGGTCTGGTCATGGTTAGGGAAAGATCATGTTTGGGTTAAAATAAAAATAAAATAAAAACGGCCGCAAATGTTCCGACGGATCGCTAAAAAACCCGGTTTTGTCGGTTGAAACGGGAAGTGGACGTTGGTTGCGAGGTGGTCTCGAACCATGTTCGATGCTGATTTACAACTTTCTTCCAACAAACTTCCCAACCATCCACCGACCCCTCCTCCTCCTCATATAGATCTGAACTACGTCACTTTAGAAATGTTGATAGGATACGTATTGTTGAAATGTTACGTATTACACGTATCAACGTATCTGTGATTTGCAGAAACGTACAATGTCAGCGTTTTATTCCGGCGACCAGGCTGTTATATGTGTCATATTTAATCAATATTACATGAGAGTCTGTGGTTTACCGTCATTGTTGGAACGACAGGGATGAGATCAGGAACGAGGCGCTAAAAACATCTGGTCAGACGGGTCGGACGGGTTCATCCGAAACCTTTCGTCTCACTGAGAGACGTCCTCGTCCAATCAGAGCGGCTGAATCAGTTTGTCAGTTATTTATTACAGTCTATGGTGTGAGTGACGTCAGCAGTCATTAGAACAACGTGAGAGTGTGAACGTGACTGATCACTGCCCTCCATCAATACACCAATCAATCAACACCACTCAATCAATCAATCAATCAATCAATCAGTGTCATCATACAGAGTTTGGACCTTTACTGTGCAAAACCGTCAACACACGAGAATGCCTCAATTCCTGGTGAATCCTTTCACAATAAAACGTAGCAACCAAAATAAAGTTCCAGATTTCCTGTCAGTGTTCTGATGTCATATAAATAAGAGAAAAGACCAGACTACAATATATTATAGTCTATGAATGTTATTGTAAGAGAAGTTTAGTGTCAGTATGAAGGGTCGCCCCATTCAGTCACCTTTAAACTGGTGCATGTTTTAATAACCAGTATCATGCTGGTAGTGAAGGAGACTTTGTTTCACAGGTGGTATGGTTAGTGATTAACAGCTAATAAAAGTCATTAAATAATATTCTCTGGAATCTTTCTAAACTATATCACAGACAAACTGTTGAAAACATCTTTTCATTGATGATATTCAGTATTTTAACCAAGCTAAGAGCTGCAGCAATAGAAACTAAAGTTTATGTTGCTGCCAAACCTTCATTCAGTATCTTTATACTCTATCAATATAAAATCAATGTCACATTATATAAACTACAAAGTGAATCACTGTCGTCAAAACACAGTAAACTCTGTTTGTGGAATAATGACGGAGTTTAAACTACAATGTGATGCCTCATCACAGGAAGATCTTTGTTCTGCTGTACAGAACTGCATTTAGTGTTAGTGTTGAGTCAGACAGATTGTTCTCTCTTATTCTGCCTGTTTTAATCTTTACTGTAGATGATGATGATGATGATGATGATGATGATGATGCTCCATTAATTCAACCATAAATCATGGAAACGTCTGTACTTTGATCCTTATAATCTAACACTGATTGACAGACAACATTCCCACAAGATCAAATAGAATATAACACAGCTGTAGCAACTATAACAGAACCATAAATAAAGATGAATGTAAATAAAAATATGATGCATTGATGCTCTGAAATACAAACATTCATGTGATCTTGTGGCTCCTTCTAATCTCCTCGGGGATAAAAGAGAGAGAACACGTTTAGTGTCTGACAAACTTCACAAGTTTTGTCTCCACTGATATTTGTGAAAATTGTTGCATCAGTATCTTTATGTATATTCACTAAATCATCAGTTGAAATACATGTCAGGCCTCTGAGTGTGATATGCTGCTTAACTGTTATTAATCAATAAAGTGTCATTCAGTACAATCTCTAATTAAAACAGCAAGAAGTACAAATGACTCCATAGAAAACCAGAGTCCTCAGACTGATGATGAAGGACTGATGAAGGAGAATCAGCAGCAGTTTCTCTCTCTGTGTTTCCTCTGCAGGTGAAGCTACAAAGACTCTGTGACTGGATGTGGATCTGAATTCACCTGGTGAGTATTTTTATTTCTTCTGCCACACAGCTGACTCCACCAGCAGCTCATCTCCATTAAATGTGCTCTATAGTGGTAAATGAAAAGCCAACAGAGAACTGGAAGCTTCTGAAAGTAAAACATTAAACATTAAACCTCAGTGGAAATGAAGAATAATGTCTTACTTTGATGCCATCTGGTGGTTGAATCAAGAATGACGCTGTTGTAACTGCAGTGCTGGTGTGATGTGCAGCTTGTTGTAATGAATGAGCTTGTTGTTGTGTTTGTGTGAAGGTGTTTCTCTGCTATGGATCAGTGTGAGGACAGAGAGGAGGGAGTCCCTCCCTCTAAAAGCTCTCTGTGTGGGGAACATGACAGCCAGACCAAAGCTCAGAGGTGAGATGAGGATCTCTAACTGTCCATCACTGTTCTCCACTCACATCACTGCACCATCATTATTCACACTCAGAGCTCTCTGTGTGTTGTGTTGAAGAACAAAGAAGCAGCACAGACCAGACTCTGCTAAACCTGGACCTGGACCTGGACCTGGACCTGGACCTGGACCCAGCTGTGTGTCCGTGAAGAGTGACTGGTCCATGGGGATACCTGTACATTTTAAATCTGGACAACCTGCTGATGGAAGGTCAGAATGTAAAGCTGCAAAGACTGAACAGACTTTTCATTTCTATCCAACATGCACATTTATCAGAGCTGTTGTTGTTTCAGGATCCAGCAGCAGAGACCAGACTCTCCTAGACCCGGACCCAGCTGTGTGTCCATGAGGAGTGACCGGTCCATGGGGACACCTGTACATTTTAAATCTGGACAACCTGCTGATGGAAGGTCAGAATGTGAAACTGCAAAAACTGAACAGACTTCATTTCTGTCCAACATGCACATTTTAAATTTTATTTTTCTAAAATTTCTTTTATATCTGATATCAGTGATTTTTTTATCCTCCATCATGAGGTTGGAAAAAGTTATTATGGTCGGTGATTTTAATAATTATATGGATGATGCCACTTGCAGCTTTGCTGCTGATTTTCTTAACGTCGCTGAGTCTTGTAATTTTATTCAACATGTGTCTGAGCCCACACACATTAGTGGGAATACTCTGGACCTTGTTTTTACACATGGTTCATCTATTTACTCCATTTGTTCTGAGGTGCTGCCTGTTATTGACCATAGTTGTGTTTTGTTTAACCTGTCTTTTAATCTAGATTCTCCGCCTAGTGAAAGTTTAAAATGCTTTTGTATCTTAAATCATCTCACAGCTGAAAAGTTTTCTGCAGCTTTTAACCAAAAATTGTCTAGTCCAGTCTTTTAACATTCATTGCTCCACCATCTTGGACAAAGTGGCTCCTTGTAAATTGCGATATGTCCATAAATTCATCTCGCTGGTTAAATGACACCATTCGTTGTTTCCAGCGTAGAGGTTGGAGGGCAGAGCAACAGTGGAAATCCACTAAGCTCAATGTTCACCATCTTCACTTTTAAGACCTGTTAACCGAGCTAAACAACTTGATTAAAGATGCGAGGGCTTCTTATTGCTCCAACCTCATCTCCACCAGTAAACACACATCGTCACTCCGGCACCTCCGGATGTACCTGTTTGGTCAAATAAGAACTGCAGCAATTTTCTTTCCTTCTTTGTTGGTAAGATTAGAGATGTCAGAGCTAGCATCATCCCCTCATTTATTCCCCTCTCCACTTATGCTTTTTGACCATCAATTTTGGACTGTTTTTCTCCAATTTCCAGGCAAAACCTCACTGTTCTGGTGGGTAGTATGAGATCCTCCTCCTCTCCCATTGACATTTTACCCACTTCCCTGCTCAAAAATGCACTTGAGTGTATTGGTCTATACTTGGTTTCTATTATAAACAGCTCCCTGCAATCTGGTTGTGTCCCAGCTTACTTCAAACATGCAGTTGTTCAGCCCCTCCTGAAAAAAACAAACCTTGACCCATACAGTCTCCATAACTACAGGCCTATATCCAAGCTGCCTTTTATTTTTAAAATTTTAGAGAAGGTTGTCGCCAAACAGCTCACTGCTGTTTGACTGCACACAACATTTTTGATAAATTCCAATCAGGTTTCTGTCAGAAGCATTCCACCAAAACTGCTCTTCTCAGAGTCTCCAGGGGCATAATGATGTCTTCTGATGTGGGTGAGTGCTCCATTTTAGTGCTGCTGGATCATAGCACAGCTTTTGACACTGTGGATCACAGAATAATGATAGAAAGGCTTAGACAGGGTGTGGTTGTCTCAGGGAGTGACCTGGACTGGTTCTCCTCCTACCTCTCAGATAGGAGATTTTCTGTGTCTCTTGGTCCTTAGATGTCCCAAACTGCTGCTCTTTCCTGTGGTGTGCCTCATGGTTCTGTTTTGGGTCCTATTCTCTTTGCTATATATATGCTCCCCCCTGAGGTCAAGTTACCAGCAAATTTAGTGATATTTCCATTCCATGATCACTGTTACGCTGAAGATATTCAGCTCTATGTCTCTTTTATGGCCGATAACCCCAACAAACTGTCTGTGCTGCACAACTGTCTGACTGCCATAAAGGACTGGATGTCAAACAGCTTCTCACAGCTTAATACTGACAAGACAGAGGTTCTCATCATTGCTTCTGACAGTATAGCTCCCAGGGTTGCTCAGTTAACTAAGTCCAGCAGGATGACTCACATCACACCTATTTTAAGTTTTAGGATTAATTTTAAGGTTCTTGTTATCACGTATAAAGCCCTGCATGGACAGGCACCTGAGTGCATCAGTGATCTAATCAATCCCCATATTGACAATAGATCACTTAGGTCTCTCGCTCTCGGCTGAAAACTAAAGGTGATCGTGTCTTTGCAAATGTGGCTCCAACACTATGTCTTCCTTTACATATACAGTCTGCATTTTCCATAGATGCTTTTAAAAAACAATTAAAGACCCATCTTTTTTAATGACTTTTGTGTCATCTTAAGCTGTGTGTGATGTGAAGTGATCATTTGTTCGTTTGTTTCTTCTTGAGGTACCCTGCTGCCTGTGTTTTGTTTTTATGTTAACTTTAACTTGTGGCATATGTTCTTATTGTTTGTGTGTTTTTATGTACTTAATTTTAACTTTTATTCCTGTGAAGCGCTTTGTGAATTTTATTATTATTATTATTATTATTATTATTATTGTTAGTAGTAGTGGTAGTATCATTACTATTATAATTTATCAGAGCTGTTGTTTCAGGATCCAGCAGCACAGACTAGACTCTGCTGGACCTGGACCTGGACCTGGACCTGGACCTGGACCTGGACCTGGACCCAGCTGTGTGTCCATGAAGAGTGACCGGTCCATGGGGAAACCTGTACATTTTAAATCTGGACAACCTGCTGATAGTGGGTAAGAATGTAAAGCTGCAAAGACTGAACAGACATTACAGTTCATCAGGTTATGCTAGGAAAGAACTGGTTTGTACGACGTGTTGTCAGACCACGTCAGTGAAAAGCCGGCCGTCATAGAGAGGGAGGAGACGTGATAATCATTTAAATATGGAGATAACAGATCACATGTTCAGACAGTCTCTCCTGGAAGACATTCATGGTGTTGCACTCGCTTGTTCATATGAAAAGTGACATGATATGATTTATTTATACATTACACACATAAAAAACATGTTAAAGTGAAAACATTTATTTCCAACATGGACCCAAGATGTTAAAAGACAAAACACAAGACATACAACATAAAACTGAATCACCACAAATTAAATAAAATAATAAACGCCCACATCAAAACACAAAGTACAACAAAGACAATTTGATGGCTGAAGTAAAAATGGAATTGCAGATTTCATTATAAACCTGTGACCATGTCCCATAAATAATTAAAAAAGCTTAAAAAAAGGAACTTCTGGCTACATTATTCACTGGAGGGACTTATATGAACACACACTGGCCCTGGTGTTATAGCCATGCTGAGTATGTTCCATTTTTATCTGTGAAGTATTGAGGAGCAAACCCATTGATAATGTTGAACATATGATGCAGCTTCTGTTGTTCTACTCTGAGCTGTACTGGCAGCAGTCCTACACTTCTGAATTCATCACCAACATGAGTTAAACAGGATACATTTAATAAATACTGAATAATATTATTTTGCATCACCTGCAGTTTGTTCCCAAATTTAGATGTCAAACCACTGAACCAATCAGAACAGGCAGAATCAAACTGACGCTGTACCAATGAGGACATGAGAAGTTTCTCAACAGAAAAGTCAAAAAGAGTCTTAGTCTGTGAAACAGGAACTGAAGTTTGCTGCCACTCTTAGATAATATTCTATCAACAACAGATTCACAGGACAGTGACTGGTCCAATATTATTCCTAAATGTGACACAAAATATTATAAAATTTCAGTTCCATTACAAAAGATTTTCAGTGTATTTGTTCTTGACATCTTTGTTCCAAACAGGATTGACTCGGTTTTACCCAAATGTATTGAAAGCTTGTTATCTATGAGCCACTCTCTCACACTTTCTGATTCATTACTAAGAGTTGTGAATTTCACTGACATCATTCCCAGATAGCAGTAATGCAGAATCATCAGCATACAGCAGCAGCTTGCATGTCACAGCAGCTGTCGTATCATTTATAATCATAAGAAATAAAAGAGGCCCTAAAATAGAACCATGCAGCACCACACATGTAATATCCTGAGGTTCTGATAGAACCACTTCAACATCACAGACTTGAGTTCTTCCTGTAATGTAAGAAATAAACCATTTTACAGCAGTATGTCCAAACACCAAGCACTGTAACTTTGACAACAGTACAGAATGATTCACTGTGTCAAAAGCTTTCTACAAGTCAGCATAATTTCCTCCATCAAGGTTTTGTCTAATAAAATCAAACAAATGAATAAGACAGGTGTCAGTAGAGTCTGCTGCTGTAAAGCCAGACTGAAGCTCATACAACATATTGTATCTGACTAAATACTCCTCAACCTGCTCAAATACAAGACGTTCAAAAACCTCAGACATGACACCTGCCGACTTTCTCACTTTCTCACCTAAATGTAATTTTCATACTGGGAGCTGCCCAGTTCAACCAGTCTGATACAAGCAGACACTGAGCAGCTCCACTGGAGAAGCTGGAGGTTGTAGCTGCCTTGCTCCAGGGCACTTCAGCAGTGTACAGTGAGGGAGGGAGAGCTGTATGGAGGGTTGATCAGAGCTGTTGGGACTAAACCAAACTGACTGATGAAGCAAAACACTGAGCTGAAAGCTACAAACAGACTGAGCTGTTGATTCTCAGTGGGATCAGCAGAACTAGTAAAGCTTTACCACTACAGGGAGTCATCTGATTCTCTGTTCACATCCAAATATCACTTGATGGACCTTTAGCTTGTGTTTGTCTCTGTGTGGACAGACATAATGTGAGCTCATTCTTTATGATTCCTCCACAGAATGGACCAGGAGAGCTCAGAGGTTCCCAGTGGTCAGTCTTCCCAGCAACATCAAACACACCTGGACTCCATATTTATGGTCTGTACATGTACAACAACTACTTTTACATCTATTCTGTTCACAATCATCTCCATGCTGCACTTTGTAGACCAGTGGATTGTCAGTCTGTCCTACATGGATCTGATGTTTGCTTCATGATGTTAGTTTGATTGTGTCATTCATATAGTATTCTGTTCCAGCTGCTGGAGGAGAACATCTTCACCTTTGTGAAGAATGAGCTGAAGAAGATGCAGAAGGTTCTGAGTCCAGATTACCCAGAATGCTTAGAGAGTCAGAGGGAGGATGAGGAGGTGTTGGACGGTGAGGAGGAAGAGCAGAGGAGGAGCAGCAGAGAGGCATTTCTGAAGATCACACTGCACTTCCTGAGGAGAATGAAGCAGGAGGACCTGGCTGACCGTCTGCAGAGCAGTAAGAGGATGTCTATAAAGATTTAACATGATGGGTAACTGAGGAATTTACTGATGTCTCAACAGATGGAGGAAAATACGTTTTATTCACTCATTCTTTGAGGGAATTAAATTTTAAATCTTTGCTTCATACTTCATTCATTGATCCTATTTCCTGTGTGTTCATTCAGAAACTCCTGCTGGCAAGTGTCAACGTAAACTCAAGTCTAACCTGAAGAAGAAGTTCCAGTGTGTGTTTGAGGGGATTGCTAAAGCAGGAAACCCAACCCTTCTGAATCAGATCTACACAGAGCTCTACATCACAGAGGGAGGGACTGCAGAGGTCAATGATGAACATGAGGTCAGACAGATTGAAACAGCATCCAGGAAACCAGACAGACCAGAAACAACCATCAGACAAGAAGACATCTTTAAAGCCTCACCTGGAAGAGATGAACCAATCAGAACAGTGCTGACAAAGGGAGTGGCTGGCATTGGGAAAACAGTCTTAACACAGAAGTTCACTCTGGACTGGGCTGAAGACAAAGCCAACAAGGACATACAGTTCACATTTCCATTCACTTTCAGAGAGCTGAATGTGCTGAAAGAGAAAAAGTACAGCTTGGTGGAACTTGTTCATCACTTCTTTACTGAAACCAAAGAAGCAGGAATCTGCAGGTTTGAAGAGTTCCAGGTTGTGTTCATCTTTGATGGTCTGGATGAGTGTCGACTTGCTCTGGACTTCCACAACACTAAGATCCTGACTGATGTTACAAAGTCCACCTCAGTGGAGGTGCTGCTGACAAACCTCATCAGGGGGAAACTGCTTCCCTCTGCTCGCCTCTGGATAACCACACGACCTGCAGCAGCCAATCAGATCCCTCCTGAGTGTGTCGGCATGGTGACAGAGGTCAGAGGGTTCACTGACCCACAGAAGGAGGAATACTTCAAGAAGAGATTCAGAGATGAGAAGCAGGCCAGCACAATCATCTCCCACATCAAAACATCACGAAGCCTCCACATCATGTGCCACATCCCAGTCTTCTGCTGGATCACTGCTACAGTTCTGGAGCATGTGTTGAAAAGCAGAGGGAGAGGAAAGCTGCCCAAGACCCTGACTGAGATGTACATCCATTTCCTGGTGGTTCAGTCCAAGCTGAAGAATGTCAAATATGATAGAGGAGCTGAGACAGATCCACACTGGAATAAAAAGAGCAGGAAGATGATTGAGTCTCTGGGAAAACTGGCTTTTGAGCAGCTGCAGAAAGGCAACCTGATCTTCTATGAATCAGACCTGAGAGAGTGTGGCATCGATATCACAGCAGCCTCAGTGTACTCAGGAGTGTTCACACAGGTCTTTAAAGAGGAGAGAGGGCTGTACCAGGACAAGGTGTTCTGCTTTGTCCATCTGAGCGTTCAGGAGTTTCTAGCTGCTCTTCATGTCCATCTGACATTCATCAACTCTGGAGTCAATCTGCTGGCAGAACAACAAACAACATCCTGGTGGCCTAAAGTCTTTAAAGAAAAACCTGAACCAACACATTTCTACCAGAGCGCTGTGGATGAGGCCTTAAAGAGTCCAAATGGACACCTGGACTTGTTCCTCCGCTTCCTCCTGGGTCTTTCACTGCAGACCAATCAGACTCTCCTCAGTGGTCTGCTGACACAGACAGGAAGTAGCTCACAGACCAATCAGGAAACAGTCGAGTACATCAAGAAGAAGATCAGTGAGGATCTGTCTGCAGAGAGAAGCATCAATCTGTTCCACTGTCTGAATGAACTGAATGATCATTCTTTAGTGAAGGAGATCCAACAGTCCCTGAGATCAGGAAGTCTCTCCACAGATGAACTGTCTCCTGCTCAGTGGTCAGCTCTGGTCTTCATCTTACTGTCATCAGAAAAAGATCTGGACGTGTTTGACCTGAAGAAATACTCTGCTTCAGAGAAGGCTCTTCTGAGGCTGCTGCCAGTGGTCAAAGCCTCCAACAAAGCTCTGTAAGTGCACAGATAGTTATTTATTGATTGATTTATTGATTTATTGAAAAGATATAAAGAAGATATTATAAAGAAATATATTCAAGATGGGAGAAAAATACGTTTTTAAGTATGTTTCCACATTTGTTCTCCAGACTAAGTGGTTGTAACCTCTCAGAGAGAAGCTGTGCAGCTCTGTCCTCAGTTCTCAGCTCCCAGTCCTCCAGTCTGAGAGAGCTGAATCTTAGTAACAACAACCTACAGAGTTCAGGCGTGAAGCAGCTGTCTACTGGACTGGAGAGTCCACACTGCAGACTGGAAACTCTCAGGTCAGGATTCATCAACCTGCTCAACTGATCGCCATTTAAACTGTGATGTATATGAGTTGATAAACACCTGGACATTTTCTCTACTATTTTTTTAGACCAGTTGTGTGTTTAGACCCTGTGAATAACTTTCTACTAATATATTTTCATTTGTTTTGTTCTGTCTCCTGAAATACCAGAGAGGAGCTTCAAAAACTGAATGAAGAACTGTGTAACTGGCCCAAAATAAAACACATACAGACAATTATTCAGTGAACAGTGTTTTGGTAACAGTTATCGTTTTAGTTTATTTTAATTTCAGAGCAGCATCTATGCTGGGATTGTATGTATTTCCACAACCTTCAGTCCTTATATGCCATATTAGTTTTAATTTCAGTGCAGTATCTGTGGTGGGATGATAGTGATTTTTAGGCACAATGGTGATATGACAGTGCACCCCAGCTGTTATGTGGTTAACTACCATTTGATTCTTCTTTTGTTTCATACAACCTTTAAACTCTGGATGATTCCTGAAACTGTGTGAAGTGTAGTCAGTGAGTATGAGTGAAGGAGTCAGAAATGATTTCTTACTGTGCCACATTAGTTGGGATTCCTGATCTGTATTCAACTGTGAGCATCTGAGACAGAGTCATTTACCTCTGTGACATGTTGGAGGTTTGATCTTCTTACAAACTGTAGTCATATCTGTCACCTGCAGCTGTTCATCTAATCAGCTCACTGTGGCTGCTTCTTCTTTTACTATTCTTTTATTTAGACCTATTTTTAGCAGTGATGAGTTAGCAGATGCTAACATCATGTTAACTAAGGTTACAGGAAGCTGGAAGTGCCTCACAATACAAACCTTACAGTGGTTGGCCATTTGATTTGAGAATTAGTGACTGGAAGCATGAAGTTTAACTCTAAAGATTACAGAAACATATTGGTGATGAAAGTAATAACCACACTACCTTCCAGTCCTGCAGTGTAACAACAACCTGCAGATATCAGGAGTGAAGCAGCTGTCTGCTGGACTGAAGAGTACACACTGTGCACTGGAAACTCTCAGGTTAGGATTCATCAACCTGCTCAACTGATCACCATTTAAACTGTGATGTGTATGAGTTGATAAACACCTGGACATTTTCTCTACTATCTTTTTCAGACCAGTTGTGTGTTTAGACCATGTGAATAACTTTCTACTAATATATTTTCATTTGTTTTGTTCTGTCTCCACTGTTGGAACCTGAAATACCAGAGAGGAGCTTTAGATTCAAAAACTGAATGAAGAACTGTGTAACTGGCCCAAAGTAACACACATGCAGACAGTTATTCAGTGAACAGTGTTTTTGTAACAGTTATAGTTTCTTTTAATTTCAGAGCAACATCTATGCTGGGATGATAGTGATTTTTCATCACCATGGTGATATGACAGTGCACCCCAGATGTTATGTGGTTAACCACAATTTAATTCTCGGTTTGTGTCAAACAACCTTAAAACTCTGGATGATTACTGAAACTGTATGAAGTAGAGTCAGTGAGTGTAAGTGAAGGAGTCAGAAATGCTTCCTTGCTATTAGTTTTTACATTTATTTCCACAACCTTCAGGCCTTATATGCCACATTAGTTGGGATTCCTGTTCTGTATTCCACTGTGAGCATCTGAGACGGAGTCATATACCTCTGTGACGTGAGTTTGTCACCTGCCGCTCTTGATCTTAGCAGCTCATTGTGGCTGCTTCTTCTTTTACTGTTTTTTTATTTAGAATTATTTTTAGCAGTGAAGAGCAGACACTAACATCATGTTGACTAAGGTTACAGGAAGCTGGAACTGCCTCACAATATAAGCTTTACGGTGGTTGGCTTTTTCAATTGAGAAGTATTAAGTTTAACTCTAAAGATCACAGAAACACATTGGTGATGAAAGTAATGAAGACACTACCTTCCAGTCCAGCAGTGATCTCAGATCATGTGACATATATGTTGTTTTCTGTGTGTTCAGTCTGTCAGGATGTCTGATCACAGAGGAAGGCTGTGCTTCACTGGCCTCAGCTCTGAGCTCCAACCCCTCCCATCTGAGAGAGCTTGATCTGAGCTACAATCATCCAGGAGACTCAGGAGAGAAGCTGCTGTCTGCTGGACTGGAGGATCCACGCTGGAGACTGGACACTCTCAGGTATGGATAGACAGGTGGACTCTCTCAGGTACAAGAGACAGGTGGACACGATTTTTCCAATTTTTCGTGACAGTCGGCACGACTTTCAAACTAATGTATTTCAGGTGGAAGCAGGTTTTGTTCCTGCAGCAGGTTCTTTTCTGTCAGTTGGGACTCAGGAGCTCAGAGGCTGTATTGGTTTTTTGTCATTTGTTTTAAACTATAACAGCTACATCACTCAACATTTAATCACAAGATTTTATCCTTATTTTCATTTTGTTAATTCTAATATTACCAGTCTGGTGGGACCGGAGAGGATGCGCTGTATTTTCCTCACTGAAATATCTTTAATATCTTCATCGTTTTAATTATTTCACTTTAAATTCTGTGAAATAAAGTTTTTTTGTCAGTTTTGGATGATAGTGGATCCTCAGCGACCGTTACTATGGTGCAGACGCCAGCTAAAGACATGACATAAAGTGTATTCAGTATAACATTATAGAGTACTGAAGATTGGTGGTTACAATCAGGAACAACATAATGTACTGTACTTTGAAATGTAAAGAAAATAACGTGTGTATGTTGAAGAAGAATACCCTTTTGGGAGCAGACTTAATAATTAAAGGAGAACACACATTTGGTTTGGAGACTTGATAATCAAGTGACGTCTGAGACAACTCTTTGATCAAACATATGCCAATTGTCCTTTCCCCTGTCCTGACCCCTGCTGATTTGACCCCTCCTGTCTTGCCCCTGGATTTGCCTTGATCTTGTATGTAAATGCCCCCCCCCCCCTCCTATCTTTTTTTTACCATTTGTTGATCATTACTTTGATCCTCACTGTATAAAGTCTTGCCATTTCTTCTGCTCTGGGTCAGTCTACTGTATCAGACCAGCTCTGTGTCAGTATGCTCACCGCATTTCTGGAATGCTATTAAACCACTTCCACCACAGCAAACTTTGAACAAGGACTTGAGTGAAATTTCTTCAACAATGTATAATAAACTCGATCAGCCATAAACTGTGCAGGAAAGAGAATTTGAAGCTTTGTGATCGGCTGATTTCATGAGGCAATGCAGTTTGGGACTTGTTGTTGACTAAAGCTTTATCATGTAGCTACACAGTCCTCTAGAGTTTTTATTTCAACGCAGCTGTTATTTGTTTGTACCGATGAACTGATCAACCGGGAGAGTTTCAGCCCATTAACTGTTGGAAATGTTTAAACAGGAAACATGAAACAGGTCATATGGGAAAAATAAATGAGATTACTATTTCTACTTTTTCTACTTTTACTGTTTTTGTGTGACGATTGTTATCACAGCTCTTTGTTGTTAAAGAAGAAAAGATTATTTCCCGAGAAGTCCAGAGTAACTCCTCCAATTTCGCATTTTGAATTTATTTGTAGGCGTGCCTTTCAAGTTATTATTATTATTATTATTATTATTATTATTATTTGTGAACCAATGGGCTATCTATACGAAGGTGTGAATTTTGTGGCAATGAGTATATACATATACATATATATTCTTGATCAAAAAATTCATACACTTAGACACACACACACACACACACACACACACACACACACATATATGTATATATATATATATATATATATATATATATATATATATATATATATATATATATATATATACATTATCAGTGGAAGCTTGTCCATAGAGGCAGGCAGAGGAGGTTGCTCATCTTCTATTTTTAAGAGGCAACAGGGAGATCAAAATATAAAAAGAATACTTGGTTGAAATAAACCATTACCAAATTTCATTATCATTTATATATTATTTATTCTCTCTTTGTTGGAAGAAATCCATGATTGAAATTCTGATTAAAATGCTTCAACAGTGACACCTGCAGGGCAGGAGGAGAAAGAGCAGTGTGTGTGAGGTGGTGGTGGGGAGCAGTGGGGGAGGAGTGGGGGGGCAGAGGAGGACGGGCTCCTGCTGTCCTCCTCAGGGCGGATCTCTTACATCAATTTAAAGTAATTTTTTTTTTTTAATGCTAATCTATGATTGGCCAAGACACATAAAATGACACTCCAAGGGAGGACGTCCTCCCTAACCAATCAACAACCAGAATACAATATTGACATCACTTTGGTCCAATGATAGTTTCCAGATTTCATCTTCAGTTCTCTACAACTGTAACGTACATGAGTGTGACAAACTGATAAGAGAAGAAGAGCAGAAAGATATAGATAAATTGATAGAGTAGCATATTAGAAAATGAATTATAACTTGCAAATTACAAACTATATTTTTAAACGCATCAGTAAAACATTACATCTCATTTGGGCCCTTTCAACAACCAAATTACCCTCAGCGGGACTACGGTGACGTGCTGCTGCTCTGAAGTGAACTCCTCCCAACAACAATAGAAAGTTAACAACATCATTTAAATGAAACAACCAGGAGGGTTAGCTTGTTTGTCATTGTTGCTAATGATATCAGACTGGTTAACCAGCAGCCACAAAGTTCTGTTAACTAACAAACAAGATGACCAACAGTCACAAATGGATGTTATGACATGAATACTTCATCTCCATGATAGAAAGAAGAAGACATCAGATAACGTGAGTCAGATTTCATCTCTGATGGTTAAATGTCTCTGTGTGGCTGTTGTGTGAATTTATCTCCTTAACCAGAATGCAGCAGAGATCATATAATGTGCTGTAGGTAGTTTGCTTGTTGAAGTTACAGTGAGCTGTCTGGACTCACTCATTCATGTGGAATTGATCCAGTTTTTAATTGAGTGGTTGTTCAGTCACCTGTTGATGTTGTGTGATTAGTGAATGAGTGTGCAGGAGGTCTGGCTGCTTGTTGTGACAGTTTCTTCAGTTGGTTTTTAAGCTGAGTCGTATATTGAGTAATAAGCTTAAAGTAACTAGAATAACAAGTGTTAACATGTCAGCTTTGTAGACTATATTTTATATGTGATGCATATAGATCAGAGTGTGTAAGTCATGTATTTGATACATGCATTAATACTTTCTGATGTGAACCTACACTTTTAGATCTGTGAATGTTTTTAGTGTTCAGTCTTTCTAGTATTAAGCACTGATCTGTTCCTGTATCACATTATAAGCTTTGTGGTACTTTATATATTTCTGTATACTAAGAAAATACACAGGAAACACGTGTAAATCATGTGATATGTTGTCTGTTTCTGATGAGAACATAAATCTATTGTCACAATAGAACAATAGGGTTAGGTTTTGTGGTTTGTTGTGAGATTCCATGTTGGTTTTTCTCCTGTCCTCCTCAATATTTTGAGTCACCAGCCGCCACTGATATAACTATATATATATTATATATGTTCAGACGCGGCGCTAGAGTAAATCAATAGGACGGGCATTTGATTTTCATGAGGGGGCACAATGCATTGTATATTTGTTTAACCTGTTATCAAACAAGTTGAACACAGCTTTGGACGGAGGATACACAGACCCCTGGTCCTTGTGAAAGAAAACTGAATAGTAGGTTATCATTTTGTAAATCTTTTGTTTATATGTTGCAAATGTTTTTAAACTAAGGGGTCAGTGGTTGTTGTCAACTGAATGTGATGTAATGTCATTGTCATTTTGGTATACATGCTGGTGAAGAAATCCTGCTCCTAGTCTAGTTGAACTCTTGAACTTGTTTCTATCTGAGGGCTGCTTGCTGACCTCTGGGGTTAGCTAGAGATATCTTTGTCTTAAGCCTGTTGTTTTAGAGACTGTGTGGATCATGAGGTATCTAGACAAGCTAAAGTTGAAGGATGTCCATGTTTGAAGTTATTGATTGACCATGAGGTCTCTGTTAGATCGTATGACCATACTTGTTTGTAAGAAGGTGTAACAGTTTGTGGAAGTGTCTATTAGGGACCAGACTGTTTTAGCTTTCATTCTGGAGAGGTATAAAGCTGTCTAGTTTAGGTTCACAATCTTTAGAGAAAGGGCCGGCTGAACAACATGCTTTCTCTCCAAAAATACAAGATGATTGTATTTTTGTTTGTGTTTGGACATTTGTATAATTGTTACTGATGGTGTGATGGATTGTACAGCGTCTACAACTGCGTCAACAAGTAACAATGTTTAATGCTTTCTTTATGTCTCTGTGTGGTTCTTGAGCAACGATAAAACATTTCCACAACATCCTCCCGCCAGTTAAAAAGGAACAAATTTAGTCTTTGCAAACAGAAATGATGTCTGTGTTAATTTGCATACAGAGCGAGGAAGTGAGATCCGAATAACAAGTGGTCACTCAAGACGGATGTTAATACCAGGTGTAAACAGACGTACTTGGAGCTGTCCACTTGTGATCGGATCACCTGAGACGGATGTTAATACCAGGTGTAAACAGACGTACTTGGAGCTGTCCACTTGTGATCGGATCACCTGAGACGGATGTTAATACCAGGTGTAAACAGGGACTAAGATGCAAGGAAAAGAAGCAAGTGAGGGAAACGTGGATGCAATTTAAGAGACTTGAGATGCAACCAAGGAAACAAAGCGAGGAGAGAGGAAACGAGAACATTTGTT
Organism: Thunnus albacares; assembly: GCF_914725855.1. Taxonomy (NCBI): domain Eukaryota; kingdom Metazoa; phylum Chordata; class Actinopteri; order Scombriformes; family Scombridae; genus Thunnus; species Thunnus albacares. The sequence goes on along the minus strand of NC_058118.1, from coordinate 32,157,983 downwards.
TTTAGAGACATGAGACGTCCTTTCCTCTGAAGTGTCTCATGAAGCGACGTCCGTTTCTGATGACGGCGGCAGCTGATCACAGCTGATCAGCTGTCAGTCAGTTTTAACAGCTGTAGAAACTTCTGATCAATACTAATAAATGTTCACAGTTATCACTGCAGCAGCTGTTTCCTCTCTGCAGCTGTTACCTGTTTAACAAACATAAATAACAACCTGCATTCTGCATTTATACTGTGTCCTGCTCAGAGGCACAGGAACCATTTCTACTCACAGAATGCGTTTATATTATTTATTGATTATTTGCATCTGTATTGTTTGATATTCTGATAGTGAATTCATTATTTAATAACCCAGAATATGATCAGAGTGTCTTTTGAACACTGGAAAATATGTATTTGGCTAAATGTTTCAGGGAAAATGGAAATGATGTAACTCATATCAAACCCGACGCTCAGGAATTTTCAGCCTCACATGTGACTGAATGTAAATGAGGATAAATGATGTAAAATATAAATGTGTTGAACTGTTATTATGGATCAAATTAAAGTCAGGGAGAGTCTGTCTGTCAGCAAGAAACAGTTTAATGGAGGAAATAACATCATGAAAAGACAAATCTTTCTAATAAGAGACTTGAGATGTATGTGGGTGCTTTTCATTAAGCTAACTCTATGCTTCCTCGCGTCCTCTCTCCTCCGTGACCCGGAAATCGATCTCTCTCCGCCATCATGGAGGATCTTCCGATCCCTTAAATGCACCTGGAGGAGACGAGGAGCGAGGAGAGAGGAGGCTCCTGGAGGAGCTTAGAGCCAGGAAACACAGGTGTATCCTAGTGGAAGTGTTTTAACGGACGGCAACACCCCTTTGATCCAAAGTGTGTATTGATTGGTCAGCTGATCTGACGGGACAGTAAACAGTCGGCTGTTGTTGTAATACAGCAGATCAGGAAACTACCTGTGGAGAAGGAATGAAAGCACAACAGCAGCTGATCATAGCCTATTGATTTATAAAATAAAGATGACTGAATCATGAATCAATCATTAAAACTTTCTACTATTTCTCTTCATGAGGCAAAAGGCTTCTCCTTTCTTCTTCTGTGTTTCAGAGCGTCTCAGCTCCTTCAGGAAAACATGACGTCACACAGCTGCGTCTCCTATAAAACCATCCTGAGCCTGAAAAGCACGTCAGACTTTCACAAACTAAATAAGCAACATTTTATTTAAACATATTCTGCAGGCTGCAGCTGTTTCTATTGTTCCTTTATGTGGGTTCTGTTCTTTCAGTAATTAACAGGTTTAAATTGTCTGTTTGTGTCTCATTCTGTGACAGACAGACGCTGCTATAGATCTATAATCAAATGATTAAACACTGGAGCAGTTATCAGCTGTTTTCCTTCCAGCTATCAATATGTAGAAATGATTAAGTAACAGTGTAAAGTCTTCATTCATTGTACATGAATTTTAAATGCAAACTTTAAAGTTTAAACTGTTACTTAGTCATTTCTATTGCTGACTTATTCATATTTGACATTTAGGGTGAAGTGCATCATGACAACTTGTCTCCTCAAAATGATGCTGGAGTGAGCGACGACGTCCCGTTTGATAAATTAAATTCCTCCGTCCTCACGTCTCTCTCTCATCCTCGCTGGGAGAAGAGACGCGAGTGAGAGAAACCAGGAGACACGTTAGCGTAATGAAAAGCATCCAAGTATCCCAGAATGCATTTCACACCAACCGGCAGCGATGTTGGAGACTTTGAGTCAGGCTAAAAGCTGTTGTAACTTGAATTGTAGGATTATTAATATGTGACTTTATTAATTTTTAATGTTTTCAGGAGAGAAAGTAACATGTAGATTCCAACATGTGGCCAGTTTATCCCAGTAACTCCAGTCTGTAAACCTGCTGGGATGTGTTGGGAGATGTTTGGACCAGCCGCTCATCTCAGCTGCTAGCAGCCCGACTCCTGAGATGATCGGCCGGTCAACATGTGGTCATCCCGGGGAGAACATGATCCATGAACTGATCTGCAGCTCTTTGCTGATTCACCGCTGGCTCTAATGTCTCCGCAGCATTTAGATATATGATATAATTCCTTCTGGAAGATAAATGTTGGTCTCACAGATGAAATCTAACAATTGTAGCTGCAACATTAGTTTGTCTGAATGTAAAGTGAAGCTTCATGTTTTTACTGGACAGAACAGCAGCGCTGCCTCTGGAGCTCCACATGTACACATATCACCACATTTACACACATATACATGGATTCAAATGAACAGATTCATTTCATTTATGTTATTAAGCTACATAACAGTTTAGATTTTTATTATAGCTACATTACAGACTGAATAACATCATTTACTGCATCTCTCTGTCAGTGAGGTTTTTGTTTTGTGAGATAAAAAGTGTTAGTGGAGCTTTGAGTTGAGATTATTTTGTCACAGTACAGTCAGGTAGGTGTGTTGAAGCTGAGCTGCTGCTGTTCCAGCTGCAGAATGATCTACTGCGTCCTCTCGTCCTCACAAGTTTGTACTACTGAGTCCAACTTGCCAAGTCTGAACTAGCAAGTACACAAGTCCCAACTTGGTGTATTTGGTATTGAGAATATATCAAGTACGTCATATATAAGATATATGCACATATTTTTTCCAGCTGGCTGAGGAGACTATTATGCATGCAAGCATAGATTGTACTAAATATGATCAATAAAGACAATATATGAAGGAAGAACTCAGGAAGACTGGACTTCAGGAGCTCAGTGTTCAAACTTTAATGAACCTGCCAAGTGGGCGCAGCAGTAGTTTTCTTTGAGTTTATTAGACAGAGAGAGAGAGAAAGAAAGGTAAATAAACGTGCTAGCTAGCTAACGTAGCTAATGTTACTGATGCGTCATCATCGTCTCGTCAATGCTAAAGCTAATTAGCATATGTAGTCTAATTAATGTGGTCAATATTATTATAAAATTCATGTGTTTTGGTGAAAGTTTCAGTGAGTGAGTTCATACTTTGAGCTGATAATTTAAAATGATTGAGACAACACAACGTCTTCTGTCACTATTCACGCTGCTGTCATTTGTTGGAACTTAAAGATGTGTGTTATTTAATGTTTGTGTTGGTTAAAGGACTATTTGAACCTTTGATGGGTAACTGTTAGTGTATATCAGTAAACTGAGGAGGGTGTTGTGCTCTTGCTTGTTTCTTTTTGAAGGTGTAGAGAGCAGCGTTGGTGCCACAGTAGTAGTAGTGTCGTCTCCCTCCTTAATGATATGTACCTTTGGTTTTATTTCAGCTTCATAACACTACATTGTACTAAGCAGCTGTTGGCTCATTAGTTTGTTATTCACATGCACTAAAATTCAGCAGAATGCAGGAAATCAAGTCTTTGTAAGTAAAGTTTTCCTAGTGGGGACCCCCAGACCCCCCGCTGATAAACTGGTCTGACTGGAGCTATATTTCCCAGCCTGAATGATTTTCCCAGTCCGGCCCTGCTGTATAATGTTATACTGAATATAGTTTATGTCACAGCTTTAGCGTCTTCACCATAGTAACGGTGGCTGAGGATCATGGGTAGGCTAATGTAGCCGCTTCCGCTATCGTCCAAAACTGACAAGAAAACTTGGTCACAACCTTTCATATTGTTGAGTTATCAAGGACGCCTTCATGTTTTATGTTGAGAAATGTTAAAGATATTAAAATCAACAGTGAGGAAAATACTCATACGCAGCGCGTCCTCTCCGGTCCCACCAGACTGCTAATATTAGAATAAAAACATGAAAACAAGGATCAAATCTCTTGATTAAATGTTGAGTGATGTAGCGGTTATAGTTTAAAAATGAAGAACAAATGAGAAAAAACAATCCAGCCTCTGAGCTCCCGAGTCCCAACTGACAGAAAAAAACCTGCTGCAGGAACGAAACCTGCTTCCACCTGAAATACATTAGTTTGAAAATCCTGCTGACTGTCACCAAAAAAAAGGAAAAATCGTGTCAATGAACACGAAGAGATTAAATTTAGTGAATATTTCACTGATTACTGTGAGACTGAGACAGACAGGTGGACGCTCTCAGGTGAGGACAGACAGGTGGACGCTCTCAGGTGAGGACAGACAGGTGGACACTCTCAGGTGAGGACAGACAGGTGGACACTCTCAGGTGAGGACAGACAGGTGGACACTCTCAGGTGAGGACAGACAGGTGGACACACTCAGGTACAGACAGACAGGTGGACACTCTCAGGTACAGTCAGACAGGTGGACACTCTCAGGTGTGGACAGACAGGTGGACACTCTCAGGTACAGTCAGACAGGTGGACACTCAGGTGAGGACAGACAGGTGGACACTCAGGTGAGGACAGACAGGTGGACACACTCAGGTACAGACAGACAGGTGGACACTCTCAGGTACAGTCAGACAGGTGGACACTCTCAGGTGTGGACAGACAGGTGGACACTCTCAGGTACAGTCAGACAGGTGGACACTCAGGTGAGGACAGACAGGTGGACACTCAGGTGAGGACAGACAGGTGGACACTCTCAGGTGAGGACAGACAGGTGGACGCTCTCAGGTGAAGACAGACAGGTGGACGCTCTCAGGTACAGTCAGACAGGTGGACACTCTCAGGTGTGGACAGACAGGTGGACACACTCAGGTACAGACAGACAGGTGGACGCTCTCAGGTGAGGACAGACAGGTGGACACACTCAGGTGAGGACAGACAGGTGGACGCTCTCAGGTGAGGACAGACAGGTGGACACTCTCAGGTGTGGACAGACAGGTGGACACTCTCAGGTACAGTCAGACAGGTGGACACTCAGGTGAGGACAGACAGGTGGACGCTCTCAGGTGAGGACAGACAGGTGGACACTCTCAGGTGTGGACAGACAGGTGGACACTCTCAGGTACAGTCAGACAGGTGGACACACTCAGGTGAGGACAGACAGGTGGACACTCTCAGGTGAGGACAGACAGGTGGACACTCTCAGGTATGGACAGACAGGTGGACGCTCTCAGGTGAGGACAGACAGGTGGACACTCTCAGGTGAGGACAGACAGGTGGACGCTCTCAGGTGAGGACAGACAGGTGGACGCTCTCAGGTGAGGACAGACAGGTGGACACTCTCAGGTGAGGACAGACAGGTGGACACTCTCAGGTGAGGACAGACAGGTGGACAGTAAATCAGCTCAAACTCTTGAGACTGCAGCTGATTGTCAGCTGTAACCATCATGCAGGAATGTTCCACCTGTGTGAGAGGAAATAACTTGTCAGTCGTCCAAAGATTGTTGAGGAAAGACAAACAGAAACAGGCGGTTTATCATTTTCATGTTAGTGTGAATCAGTTTAAACAGTCCTGTCATCTGTTCACAATACAAACTGCTGAGTCTGACAAGAAAAAGTCTCATTGTTGACATGATTTGACTTTGAGACGCCTGTTTCTGATTGGCTGAATGTAGCTGCTGTCGATAGTCGTGGTGCGACGTGATGTGATGGATGGTTGTGTTGCCTAGCAACAGCAAAGCAGCTCAGTGTGATGAGGATCAGAGCTGCTTTTTCTAGAGTGATGTCATGTCCATGTTTGCATGCTGAAAGAGAACGTGCTGCTCTGACCCCCCTCCTCCTTTCAGGCTGCAGCCTGCTGGAGTCCGATGGTTGACACCAGGTCTGAGGAAGTGTAAGTGTGTTTTTCATTTCATTCATCAAAACAAAGCTCATTCACATCCTACTGACGATGAAGATGATGTCATCATCAAACAGATGATAGATCAATAACTGCAGCTGTATTGTGTCTCGTTGTCTCCATCAGATTTCTGTCAACTCACACTGGATCCAAACACAGTAAACACAAACCTCAAACTGTCTGACAACAACAGGAAGGTGACACATGTGAAGGAGGATCAGTCATATCCTGATCATCCAGACAGATTTGATGACTGTTATCAGCTGCTGTGTAGAAATGATCTGACTGGTCGCTGTTACTGGGAGGTCGAGTGGAGAGGAAGCATTGATATATCAGTGAGTTACAGAGGAATCAACAGGAAAGGAAACAGTTATGACTGTTTGTTTGGATTTAATGATCAGTCCTGGAGTCTGATCTGCTCTGATGATGGTCGTTACTCTGTCTGGCACAATAACAGAGTAACATCCATCTCCTCCTCCTCCTCCTCCTCCTCCTCCTCCTCCTCCTCCTCCTCCTCCTCTGTCTCTAACAGAGTAGCAGTGTATGTGGACTGTCCTGCTGGCACTCTGTCCTTCTACAGAGTCTCCTCTGACACACTGATCCACCTCCACACCTTCAACACCACATTCACTCAGCCTCTGTGTGCTGGGTTTGGGTTCTACTGGTCTAACTGGTCTGGTTCCTCAGCGTCTCTGTGTGGTCTGGAGGAGGAAGAGTCTCCTCCTGTTAGAGAAACTTTCTCACTGCTGACCAGATAGTTCAGTCTGTACAGGATCACACACAGCTGATGGTATTTAGTACCAACATGATCTCTCACTGCTTGTAAATGTAAACATGGTTTCCACATGATTGACAGTTTGTTTGTAAAATGAATCAAATGATAAACTGAGTCCAGTTGTTGTTGTTTTCTGTTGTTAGTGTATTAGAAAGGCTTGAACTGTAATGGGATAATGGGAATGGGATCTTCACAATGTTTAGTTGTAGTTCTTCTAGTAGTTTCATAGTAACTGTGTTACCTGATTCCTTCACTTATTTAGAGATCACATGACAAATGATGGTCAGAACAACAGGCCTCCTATTGGCTGGTTAAATGAACACCTCTAATGGTGAAGGCTGAGGCTCAGCAGCTGGAGTGTGGCTGCTTTTATGCTGCGTTCATATCATATTGGAATGATGCTAATTATGAGATTCTGACTTGTAAATAGAATTCAGGTCAACATTCAAGTGGTAATTATGAAGTGGAAAAGCTGAAAGCTCTGATATTTACTGGATATGCTGGATTATTGTCAATAACAGTATTTTTGAGCCTCATTCCACCAACTTTGTAATCATGCAGCTGTCTTGATTTGTTGTGTGACATGAACGCTGGCGAGTTGTAAACATGGGAATCTTTCCCGCCTCTACCATCCATCCCATATGATGTGAACACAGCATTAGAGATGAGAAGTCCAGGAGCTGTTGTGTGTTTCTGACATACAGGAAGTATTTAGTTTTTCTCTGGAGTGTTTATTTAGTTCCTGTGTAGAGAATAAAGTTCATGATGATCAGTAGCTGATGTTAGTTTTCTCCATTTATTTTTGTGTGTGTGCATGTTAATTCATATCTAATTTCATATAGTAGATTGAAGGTATTTGACAGTTTCAGGACTGTTTAAAGTGTCAGTTTAATGTGTTTAGCTCACATTCAGTCTGACAGCTGTTGTTCAACATCAGACACACATTATTATTCCAAGCAGAGTATTTTTATATTCTTAAAACATGTGCGGAGGATCTTTAAAGTTCAGACAGTCTGTGACGACACAACTGACGTCAGTTAAAGTCCGTTTTGATTTTTTACATCCACTGTCAAACTTTTTTGGCTTTTTTTGGTCAGAGCGACTCAAAAACGATGAGTTCTGATGGTGTTTATTGATCAGATTGATGGATTGGATTCATGTTCTACAGACACACTGTGAGATACATAATCAAAGTCTAAAAATACATCAAAGGAACTTTACAACATATCTGATATACTGTGTAAACTTTGTAAATGTGCATCACATAAGATAGATGATGTGGTTCAGTCAAACTGCTGATGTGAGAGTGGAAGAACAAACTGGTTTTAATGGTTTTAATGGTGACACGCTGTAAAGAGACAGTTTGATTTCTGATGGTGAATGAAAAGACTTCATATAAATATGTTTAATAAGTATGTATTTGAACACTGCTGGAGTTTATTGATCCACTGGATGTGATTATTTCAAACATCTTCATTTCTTTTGAAAGCCTAAATGTTCCTGTTTTCATGTTTTAAAGTGTGAGTGAAGCAAACAGCTCCTCCTCTGACAGGATGTGATGCTGTGAGTGAACAGCAGGTGGCAGCAGACGCTCATGTTTCTGTTCCTCCAACACTTGAGTTTCACACAGTTTATATGTTCAGAGGTGGAAGAAATAAAACGCATCCTTTACTTTAGTAAAAGTAGTAAAACTACCATCAAATACTCCTTTACAAGTAAAAGTCCTGCATTCAACAATATATTGAAGCTCTGACAAATAAAATGTAGTGAATCATGAAACAGTTGAGTGTTTCTCTCTGACATGTGGAGGAAAAGTAGAAGGTGTGTCCACCAGTCCTCCCATAACTCAGTCTAACTGGTCCCAGTATGAATCTAACAGTGGGCAGACTGGTTTGATGATGGTGTGTGTATATTCAGTATCTATATGTTGTACATTATTCTATGAAGGATGGTATTAAAATATATTTAGATTTCATTATCTGCTGTTTTTAACCGTCTTGCCAAGTTGTGACTGTTGGCGTCGACCTGAACAGGAAACAGTCACAACCTGGAAAAATGTTCAAAACCTTTTTAATGGTGGAACCAGCAGAATATATTTTCATCCAGATGTTTCAAAGAGTCTTTGGCTATAGAGCTTGGTTAGAACAATGTAAAAGTGGGCTAATATTTAGATAATAAAGAGGTGTTGGGACTACATGTGGACCACAGTTTACCACATGTTTCAAGACTCCCAGAAACCTGAGCCCTGGGGGTTCGCACCCAAAGTGTGAAGCTCCACCCATGGATCCAGGTTATCAAAACTAGAGATTCCCCTCTTATCTCTCTCTTTTCTCCACCAGCTGCAGTGGGAGCAGCTCCTTGCTCTCTTTCACACCATCTCTGCTCTCTTGTGTGGCCTGCTCACAGCAGACACACACAGTCTTCTTTACGGCAGAAGACGCGAGAGCCTGCCTAAGACTCAGAAACTAAGTTTCCTTGTGCCAGCAGCTAACACACAAGTCTGCTGGCCAGTTTAACAAGTACAGGAGCCGCGGAATGGAGTTAGCTTGCCGCTAACTCTACACCAAGGAGTGACCTGGGCCCTCTGCACGACTGGAGTGCTGTCTGCCCAGCAACGCCTGCATCTTTCAGCTTCAGAGCCAAAGCCTTCTCAGCCTGACTCACCCACGGATTCACCAGCTACGAAGCAGGACACCACAAAGCATCTCTTCCTTCATGGACTGGTAACAACTGGGCATAGCCTAGCAACACAGTGAAGCATAGTACGGCTAAGCAAGAATGTTTAACTCAAACAATGTACTGTACATGTATTGATTTGGTTGAGGTTATACATTGAACTGTTGTTGTGATGTCCTTGTTGCCTATAGTCAGGTTACTGCATATCCACACCACTAGGTTAATGTTAGCATGCTTAACACATGTTACATCCAGTAACTAGGCCTTGCATGCAACTAACCTCGTTTTAACCTGGCACCTTTAGCCTACACCAATTGGCCTTGAATAGAGAACCACACAGTTAAGAGGTTAAAACCTAGTTTGGCAAACTTTGGTTCAGGCAGCACATGTGGTTCAAGACACCACATGGTCTGGCCTTTTATCCCTGTAGTTCCCTTTATCAGCCAAAGTGTCGGCATGCCATGTGCTCAGTCACCAGGTGACTGCAGCCATCTTGCTATTGTCTTCCCTACACACACACACACACACACACACACTCACACATTCACACTTGTATATAGGTACACTTAGCTAGATTAGTATTGTGTGTTGCTTTTACCCTTTTGTTAAATAAATGCTTTTGGATATACCTGTTGTCTGTTTTAATGTTGCACAAGAATGAGTTTTGCCAACTTCTGCTCTGTGAAGAACTCCAAATCCTTCAACCTTTACTAGCTATTGATATGGTGATTTTGTTTATAGTTATTAAATTAATTATTAATCAAAGTCCCAAATTCATAGATTAGTACACTTTGAGACTGAATTGGCTATCTTTTTCCCTGAGTCCAGGGTGGTGCCCCGTTATTATTAATTCTTATTAATAATTTTATTGATTTTAATAATTAACGATTATCTTTGATAATCATTAATTATTGCTGATAGCCAAACTTGTAGCCACGGCCCAACAAAATGGTGCCCCGTGTGAGGCAGAGTACTGTTGGCAATTATTCATAATTATGCAATATTAATTTCAGCATAATTTTGGCCAGTACTAAAATTCTGGAATCTAAAACCTTTAGACTATCCAAAAGTCTTTATATTTAACACGACCAGTCTGCCACAGGAGTAGATATCTAGCTGTACTTACAAACAAGTCAAGTGTTGGGAGAATTGATTTTTTTCAAATCAATTTTCGCTAAAGCAATTGGTAACCCAAATCTTGAGTTGTTGATAACTACCACTTTAAGCCCTCGTAGTGTTAAACTAAGAGATTGCTGTTGCTGCTAGCCACTCAGGTTGAACCTACTCTGTAGGAAGTGTAAGAATTTTGGTTCAGCATTTGAAAAGTACACATTCAATGCCATCCAGTCAAGCTGTCAGAATTAGTTGTTAATTCAAGTGCTCCCCTTGTTAATTAAACCACAGTGTGCCACCGGCCCTGTGACACATAGAGAGCTTGTACCTGGCTGTTACTGCCATGCATTCCAGCCTGAGTAAGAAATAGAGCCTGTGAGATAGAGCCACAGTGTGCTACCAGCCCTGTGAAACTTAGAAGTTATCCTCTAGCTGTTACTGCCATGCATTCCAGCCTGAGTAAGAAATAGAGCCGTGAGATAGAGCCACAGTGTGCTACCAGCCCTGTGAAACTTAGAAGTTATCCTCTAGCTGTTACTGCCATGCATTCCAGCCTGAGTCAACTTTAAGAAACAATCCTCTAGCTGTTACTGCGCTGCATCTCAGTTAGTGCATGTTGAAATCTGTTGTGTCCACTAGAGCCACTAGACGGTGTCGCAGCTACCCCTCCTCCACAGGAAGCTACTCCCCATAGTGTAAGCCACAACATTGTTTGGTTAGGCTAGTGTACTGCCCAAACTACACTACAAAGTGTCTGCCACGCAACACCATAGCCAACCACATTGTTTTGTTGTACTAGTCAACTGTTAATCTAATCCTCCGTTCCGGATACAACAATGGAGAACCCCTGTGTAGAACAGTTTATTTCTTCCCTAGCACAGAGCCTAGAACCTGGCTACCCAGAATTCATCAGCAGGTTGAATTTCAGTGAGTGCAGGAAAGAGATAGACTCACTACTCAAGGACAGGAATGATGCACAGACCTCATCCAAAGATCCATTGTTATGCTTGTTTCTGAACTTCCACAGGCAAACCAGCCTTGCCTGTCAGAGCAGAGCAGCCCTAGAAAAGGAGGTAGATTTCCTTAGAGCGCAAAATGCTTGCCTCCTCCATGAGGTTCAGACGGCCAATAAGAAAGCCATGCGCTATTTAGAAGACCTGTACTCAGCAGAGTTAAATCTCTGCTCACACAGGGAGGAATTGTTAAGGCTTAGGTCAGAATGTCCTGCCCCACTACAGTCATTCGGCCAATGTGATTCCGGTTATTCCGATTCACACTCCTCCCATAATGAAAGGTTAACTCCCTCTCCACTCAGAAGATTAGAACAATTCCCAACTGACCCTAAGTTCTTGGGAATGAAGTCAGCTTCTCAACCTCCACTGAGAGACAGAGCTAACAGCTACCTGAGTTCCCATCTCTCTGAAACAGACACTGAAGAGACATGTAGTTTATCCTCTAGAAGATATTCTGCCCAGTGTTTTTCTCAGCCACCGATACATGACACATTCATCCGTGCTCATCCTTCCGAAGGGGGGACTAGATCATCCCAGGACTGTTCAGCCTCTCCTCAGCACTATCAGGAAAGTGATAACAGTTGTTCAGCCCCTGCCCTTCAACCAGAGAGAACTGTAGTACGTGATGCACATGTTCATGATAGTGCTAGTTTAGTCTTGTCTTCACCAGAAATGACTTCACAGTGTCCCCGCCTTAAAGTGCTTGAGCTCATAGCTAAGGACATTGATCACTTTGACCCAGACAGCTGTAATCACCACATTGAAGATTACTTTAGACAACTAGAATACAATCTAGTTGACCTGCCCCATGCAACCCAAAGTGAGAAAGTTAAACTTGTGTGGAAAACCAGCTCTAAAGCTGTACACAAGTTTATACAATCACAACCTTCCAGAGTCAGAAATGACTACCAAGAGCTCCGTCAAGCACTAGTAGAAGAATTCTCTTTTACTGCTGACGAGACCACATCAATGGTTGCAGCCCTCCAAGTTAAACATTCCCGTCGTGAGCATCCCAGGGATTATTACCAACGTTTGAGGCATGTGTACTTCCAGGGCAAGAATGCACCAGGCTTAGAAGAAAACCCCACCTTCAAGTCCTTATTCTTGCAGAACCTTCATCCATGCGTACGCACTCACGTTGTACTTATGACGCACCAAGGTAACCCTTCACTGCGTGAGATAAGAAAGATGACACAGGTGGCTTGGGAAACTGCTGTCACTTCCAAAGCAGGAGGGAAAACAATTGAGCCTGCCAGCTCAAACACTGAAGCGTCATACAGGTCTGCTGCCTCAAAAGATCACCCTCAGAACAGTCCAAAGGTGGGTGACAAAAGGCAGCATAGGGACACTGAGCGTAAGCGCCATGTCCACCAACTGCGTCGAGATAGGCATTCACACAGTAGAAGCTTTAGAAGGCCATACGCAGAGATTCTGGCCCAGAAGTGTGACCAGACAATGGACAGATCAGATGATGACCACAGCATCTCTGACCACAGTTCAGTACATGGTCACCATCTATCAGACAGTGACAGTGCCTCTGAATGTCTCTCTCCCTCTGGCTACACGGAGCGTTACAGCCCTGAGCCACAAGTTAGAAACTTAAGGCACAAGAGCTCTAGAGCTCGCTTCTCACGATTCTAGACAGCAACACAGTCCACCCCTGTACTGACAGTAAGACAGATACCAGTGCCTTACTTTTCCTGCAGTTACATAGATACACTTGGGTTTGTTAGCAACAGTAGCAACCTCAGTTATTCTAAACTCAGTAATAGCCAGACAGCCTGCTATTAGTTGAGGAAAGCCTAAATTCTGATTCAGCTCAGACACCACTGTCCTACTTTGCAAGTACAATTGGATCAACTCGTTGGTAGTATTTTGTCAATAGGATCACTTTGCAAAATACTAGCTCAGGACACTTGATTAGGTACTTTCAGAAGTAGTCATACACATGTCCTCACCCACCATAAGTTTAGGACATAGTGCCAAACAAACAATGATACAGCCATTAGGACTTTGGGATTTTTGGAAATATGATGACATCCTTCTGCAACTACACTTGCCTGAAGGACAAAATTGTAAAGTCTGCCAAGATCAGACTGAGTACTACATTGAGTAGTCAGTATTGTCATCAGATCCAATGAGTGAAACAACAAACACTCTTGGACACTCCAGAAATGGCTTTATCATTTTAGGTGCCACTCTCTCTGCATCTCACCTTAACAAAGTTACACCACTAACATTCCTGTTCTCACTAACCCAAAGAGTAATGAGAAACCCAGGTTATGTTATTTAGGACTATGCCTTTGTTGTTGTCTATCATGCTTTTGTTTTGTAATTCTGACTGTTCTTGCTTAGCCAAGATAGATAGTGTTAACCACTGCCCAGATGTTACAAACTTGAATGAACTGACAAATGAACTCTTGAACTCAACTGTGGACCATACAGTACATGTATGTTTGTGCTCCCAGGATCACACATCAGGTGCAATCCTAGGACCAAAGGGGGGATGTTGGGACTACATGTGGACCACAATTTACCACATGTTTCAAGACTCCAAGAAACCTGAGCCCTGGGGGTTCGCACCCAAAGTGTGAAGCTCCACCCATGGATCCAGGTTATCAAAACTAGAGATTCCCCTCTTATCTTTCTCTTTTCTCCACGAGCTGCAGCAGGAGCAGCTCCTTGCTCTCTTTCACACCATCTCTGCTCTCTTGTGTGGCCTGCTCACAGCAGACACACACAGTCTTCTTTACGGCAGAAGACGCGAGAGCCTGCCTAAGACTCAGAAACTAAGTTTCCTTGTGCCAGCAGCTAACACACAAGTCTGCTGGCCAGTTTAACAAGTACAGGAGCCGCGGAATGGAGTTAGCTTGCCGCTAACTCTACACCAAGGAGTGACCTGGGCCCTCTGCACGACTGGAGTGCTGTCTGCCCAGCAACGCCTGCATCTTTCAGCTTCAGAGCCAAAGCCTTCTCAGCCTGACTCACCCACGGATTCACCGGCTACAAAGCAGGACACCACAAAGCATCTCTTCCTTCATGGACTGGTAACAACTGGGCATAGCCTAGCAACACAGTGAAGCATAGTACGGCTAAGCAAGAATGTTTAACTCAAACAATGTACTGTACATGTATTGATTTGGTTAAGGTTATACATTGAACTGTTGTTGTGATGTCCTTGTTGCCTATAGTCAGATTACTGCATATCCACACCACTAGGTTAATGTTAGCATGCTTAACACATGTTACATCCAGTAACTAGGCCTTGCATGCAACTAACCTCGTTTTAACCTGGCACCTTTAGCCTACACCAATTGGCCTTGAATAGAGAACCACACAGTTAAGAGGTTAAAACCTAGTTTGGCAAACTTTGGTTCAGGCAGCACATGTGGTTCAAGACACCACATGGTCTGGCCTTTTATCCCTGTAGTTCCCTTTATCAGCCAACGTGTCGACATGCCATGTGCTCAGTCACCAGGTGACTGCAGCCATCTTGCTATTGTCTTCCCTACACATACACACACACACACACACACACACACACACACACACACACACACACACACACACACTCACACATTCACACTTGTATATAGGTACACTTAGCTAGATTAGTATTGTGTGTTGCTTTTACCCTTTTGTTAAATAAATGCTTTTGGATATACCTGTTGCCTGTTTTAATGTTGCACAAGAATGAGTTTTGCCAACCTCTGCTCTGTGAAGAACTCCAAATCCTTCAACCTTTACTAGCTATTGATATGGTGATTTTGTTTATAGTTATTAAATTAATTATTAATCAAAGTCCCAAATTCATAGATTAGTACACTTTGAGACTGAATTGGCTATCTTTTTCCCTGAGTCCAGGGTGGTGCCCCGTTATTATTAATTCTTATTAATAATTTTATTGATTTTAATAATTAACGATTATCTTTGATAATCGTTAATTATTACTGATAGCCAAACTTGTAGCCACGGCCCAACAGAGGTAATAATAATGTCATATAATGGTAGTTAATAAGTAATAGCTTGGTATTAACAGTGGGTGTAACCACGGTAACAAAGGGCCAAGAAGAAAGGGGATATTTAGTGGAAATAAACCTAAAGAACAATGAGGCAGAACTAATTACAAACATCACAGTAACATTTCAATAACTATACAGTAACCTGCTAATAATAAGGTTATATCATGTTTTTATTTAAAACAGTAATATGGTGACATTAATGGGGTAATAGCCTGATAATAATGATGTAATATGGTTCATATTTTCTAAATATTATGGGCTACTATCAGCGTCATACCTTCAAATGACATCACAGTTCTTGGACGTCTAAATCAGTGATTATCAGATTAACCTGCTGAAATTCTTCGTCTCTCATGTTCCAAACATCAACTTTTGTTTTGAGGTAAAAGTGTAAAAATTCTTCTTTTAATGCTGTGATTTGTTACCTGGAAACACGTCTGCTAGTTTCTGTGTAATAGCCATGAATCAGTGCTGCAAAATGCATAACTACATATTTCTACTTCATTTCACGGTGATATTAGATTAAAGCAACAGCAACAAGCCAAACCAAGAGGCACAGTGATCACCTGGAAACACACCTGGTAGGCCTAACCCTTCCACTGTTAACTCAACACAACATGTGCTACTGTTGATGAAAAGTTCCAGAAATATATGCTGCCTATGGATATATTTCACTCATCAAACTTCAGCTTCAAACAAGCCTTTTAAAAACATGTTTTTTATTATTATGGTATTTTGAAGTTAAAGAAAATACATCATTTTTTATCTTAGGTAACATGAAAGGAAGCATTTAGCAGCTGATTCATGGCTGTTACACAGAAACTACCAGGTGTGTTTCCAGGTAATCAATATGTCTCTTGGTGTTGGTTTCATCTCATCACAATCACCAAACATCACCGTCAAATGAAGTAGAAACTGGTAGTTTTGCATTTTGCATCTTTAGATTATTTGGCTGAGTGACTGTGTGTGTGTGTAAACCCTTGTTATTGCCTTTTAACTTGTGAACATTCAAATAAACGTTGTAGTTTTGATATTGGGAACAACACATCTTTGACTTTCATTAGTGAATGAACCTGTGTGCCCTTTATTGGATTAGTGTTTGTCTACTACTGTGGTGTAGTCAGGCTGTATCCTTAAATCTGAGACCTCCCGCTCCCACCACATGTGTAAACTGCATACTGTTTTACACCCTGATGCTCAACTGAGTCCAAATACGTGCACGTGATTAAGTGTGTGCACGTAGTCCTGATTAAGCCCATGGCACCAGGACCTGAAGCAGGCAGTTCATGGTGAGAAGCCCACCAACATCCCTGAGTTGAGACTGTTCTGTGAGGAGGAACGAGCTAAAATTCCTCCAAGCTGATGTGCAGAGCTGATAAACAGTTACTGGAAACGTTTGGTTGAAGTTATTGCTGTAAAAGGGGGTCACACCAATTACTGAAAGCAAGGGTTCACATACTTTTGCCTCCCACACATATGTTAGATTGGATAATTTTCCTCAATAAATAAATGAAAAAGATGAAAAAAATGTTGTTTTTTTTTGTCCTATTTGTTTAATTGGGTTCACTTTATCTAGTTTTAGGACTTGTGTAAATATCTGATCATGTTTTAGGTCATATTTATGCAGAAATACAGAAAATTCTAAAGCGTCCACAAACTTTCAAGCAGCTCTGTACTCGGCCTAACTGGTAAAACTCGTCTGGTCTCCATGTTTGTCGCAGCCTGTGACACTAAACTTGTTTGTCAGAAGGTGTAACAGTTTGTGGAAGTGTCCATTTAGGGACCAGACTGTTTTTAGCTTTGCTTCTGGAGAGGTATAAAGCTGTCTAGTTTAGGTTCACAATCTTTAGGGAAAGGGCCGGCTGAACAACAAGCTTTCTCTCCAAAAATACAAGATGATTGTATTTTTGTTTGTGTTTGAACATTTGTATAATTGTTACTGATGGTGTGATGGATTGTACAGCGTCTACAACTGCTTCAACTAGTGACAATGTTTAATGCTTTCTTTATGTCTCTGTGCCTCTTTCCAATGAGGAAAATTTCCACCATCTGATGAGGATTTATACAGTCTGTCAATGTTTGACTTTAGCTGTTCCAGGTTCTTTATTCCAAAGGTCAGCGCTGTGCTGGGATCATATTTCTTTACAGTCACTTCTGGTTAAAGATGAATTCAGAGTTGAGACTGTTTGTGAAGCAACTGACATTTGAAATCTTCCTGCTGTGAGTTACATGTTTGTTCTTCCTACGTTTGGTTTCCTGGTTGAAGCTGCTGATTAATTTCACCTTCACTCATCAGCTTGATGAAAATGATTTTCAGCATCTAAAGGTAACGTAAGCAACAGGTTTCATCATGTTTGTGTCAGCGGGGGTTAAAATGATGTGACACCAGTAGAGATGGTGCTAGTAGTGATTTATTATGTTGCTTTGTTGAATACTGGTGGAAGGTTTGAAACCTCGTTAATCCTCTTTGACTCTAATTAGCTTTGCTAACAAGATGCTGTTTAGACAACAGAAACATCAGAGGAAACTCTGGAAAAGCTTCATTAGTCAAAATTCAGCCTGTTGACACACTCAGTGACCAGAAAAATAGAAACACCTGAATAATACAATGAAATACAACAGTGATGCAATAAGTGTTAAGTTTTGTTGAGGTTCATTGGTTCTGTGGTTGTTGTTTTGGACTTAATTACTTTGAAAGATGTTTCTGATATTTAGTCGACCTCATTTTCATATATAGAGGAGAGAAACTTATTACAAACAACTGGACAATATAAGACAATCCAGTACAGTTGTTAAACAGACCAGCAGCACTTGGACTATTGTAATGAATTATAATTATATTATAATTGTTTTGTTGGCTGCTACTGCTGGTCGTGCTAATTAGGATCAATCAGATCAATGAGTGTCTGCAGCTTCCTGTGCTGAGCCTTTACTAAATATTACTGCATTCATCCTGCATTTTTCCATCATTTCTCAGTGGAAATCTTGTTGTATTGTTGAGTTTACATTCAATGAAGAATCAGACTAGTAGTTTCCACCAGTTAATGTGAATATCTGTTAATCATTAACCTGATATAATGAGCAAGTTTAACGGTCGTGTAAGGACACGCAGACACACCTGTATTATACAACCTGCTGACTCACCTTTAATGTTATAAAGTATTTTCATCTGGAACTTTTGGACTATTTATGATCTGATCAGTCACTTCAGAGGTGGTCTGTGATTTCCAGGAAGCCAAGTGTGTGAGAGAAGCTGCTGTTCTCTTTCTTTTAACTGTTCTTCTGTCCTCACTAAGTGTTAAGTTACACAACACACTTCCAGTAAAGGCTGAAGACAGCAGTTTGCCTTTGGAGCTTTAATGGAGGAAAAATGTGAAATCAATATTAAACAAATCCAATAATATTATAAATCAGAAAAAGATGAGATACAATAAACAAGAGTGAGAACAAAGGTGTTTGTCAGTAGTTAATATAGAAGACAGATACCACAAGATTCAAATTAAAAAGATCAAAATACATAACAGTTAACCCAACAGTAAAAATGACTCAGAGGGTTTAATTAGCAGCTCATTAGCCTCAAACAGCTCGTATGCTGCTAGCTTGGAAAGCATCTATGATGTAAAGAGAATCTACAGATGATGCAGCAACAAGAACATTTAGAGGGAGAATAAAAGATGCCTGTCAGTGTTTGCTCTGCTCAGTTTGAATGAAATGCTGGATGTTAGCATGTCAGTTAAACTAGCTGCTATAGAACTGTGTCAGTGTGGGTCGCTGCTAACACACAACACCCAACTGAGACCATGTGCTGGCTGAAGAATAGTGACATCACAAACCCAACAAATGACCTTCAATCTACTTGTTTCAACAACTGTTGTATTTGACTGCAGTTGAGTTTCCTCCATCACTGCGTGTATTTCACAGAATCAGAGACAATAATGCAGGTCTTAATGAATGTTACCCCTGTGCCACACATTGTTCCACGTCTGCACTATTTTAACACTAATTCCAACAGTCGACCTTTCACTGTCTGTTGTTACTCTGAAAAATTACCTGCATATAACATGTAATATGTGCATCAATAATAATAAATGAGACTCAAATAAATACACAGCTGACACCGAGTGTTAAAGGCTCAATGTATGATGCTGCTGCTTCTCATAAATGAATGAAATAGATTATTAATAATATGCTGTTTAGTTGTGTTTAATGTTGAGCAGTAAAAGTAAACCATGTTTTAATAGATGTTCTGCAGTGAATTTATTGTTCATCAAACAGTAAAATGTGCTGTAGTTATATTAGGAACACTGTCACTAGCTAGCAAGTCAACAACAGCTCACCAACCTGACAGATACACATTTTATCAGCTTTCAACACGTCACTAACTGCACTTAAACACAGTCATGTGATTATGTTCTGACAGTTTGACATCAAATGAACTCAAACGGTTTCAAACAGTCTTGAGTTTGTTTGTGTAAAACATTTTATTCATTGTCAGAGAAGTTTAGTGTCAGTATGAAGGGTCGCCCCATTCAGTCACCTTTAAACTGGTGCATGTTTTAATAACCAGTATCATGCTGGTAGTGAGGGAGACTTTGTTTCACAGGTGGTATGGTTAGTGATTAACAGCTAATAAAAGTCATTAAATAATATTCTCTGGAATCTTTCTAAACTATATCACAGACAAACTGTTGAAAACATCTTTTCATTGATGATATTCAGTATTTTAACCAAGCTAAGAGCTGCAGCAATAGAAACTAAAGTTTATGTTGCTGCCAAACCTTCATTCAGTATCTTTATACTATATCAATATAAAATCAATGTCACATTATATAAACTACAAAGTGAATCACTGTCATCAAAACACAGTAAACTCTGTTTGTGGAATAATGACGGAGTTTAAACTACAATGTGATGCCTCATCACAGGAAGATCTTTGTTCTGCTGTACAGAACTGCATTTAGTGTTGAGTCAGACAGATTGTTCTCTCTTATTCTGCCTGTTTTAATCTTTACTGTACATGATGATGATGATGATGATGAAGATGCTCCATTAATTCAACCATAAATCATGGAAACGTCTGTACTTTGATCCTTATAATCTAACACTGATTGACAGACAACATTCCCACAAGATCAAATAGAATATAACACAGCTGTAGCAACTATAACAGAACCATAAATAAAGATGAATGTAAATAAAAATATGATGCATTGATGCTCTGAAATACAAACATTCATGTGATCTTGTGGCTCCTTCTAATCTCCACGGGGATAAAAGAGAGAGAACACGTTTAGTGTCTGACAAACTTCACAAGTTTTGTCTCCACTGATATTTGTGAAAATTGTTGCATCAGTATCTTTATGTATATTCACTAAATCATCAGTTGAAATACATGTCAGGCCTCTGAGTGTGATATGCTGCTTAACTGTTATTAATCAATAAAGTGTCATTCAGTACAATCTCTAATTAAAACAGCAAGAAGTACAAATGACTCCATAGAAAACCAGAGTCCTCAGACTGATGATGAAGGACTGATGAAGGAGAATCAGCAGCAGTTTCTCTCTCTGTGTTTCCTCTGCAGGTGAAGCTACAAAGACTCTGTGACTGGATGTGGATCTGAATTCACCTGGTGAGTATTTTTATTTCTTCTGCCACACAGCTGACTCCACCAGCAGCTCATCTCCATTAAATGTGCTCTATAGTGGTAAATGAAAAGCCAACAGAGAACTGGAACCTTCTGAAAGTAAAACATTAAACATTAAACCTCAGTGGAAATGAAGAATAATGTCTTACTTTGCTGCCATCTGGTGGTTGAATCAAGAATGACGCCGTTGTAACTGCAGTGCTGGTGTGATGTGCAGCTTGTTGTAATGAATGAGCTTGTTGTTGTGTTTGTGTGAAGGTGTTTCTCTGCTATGGATCAGTGTGAGGACAGAGAGGAGGGAGTCCCTCCCTCTAAAAGGCGAAGGGAACATGACAGCCAGACCAAAGCTCAGAGGTGAGATGAGGATCTCTAACTGTCCATCACTGTTCTCCACTCACATCACTCCACCATCATTATTCACACTCAGAGCTCTGTGTGTGTTGTGTTGAAGAACAAAGAAGCAGCACAGACCAGACTCTGCTGGACCTGGACCTGGACCTGGACCTGGACCTGGACCTGGACCCAGCTGTGTGTCCATGAAGAGTGACTGGTCCATGGGGGAACCTTTACGTTTTAAATCTGGACAACCTGCTGATGGAAGGTCAGAATGTAAAGCTGCAAAGACTGAACAGACTTTTCATTTCTATCCAACATGCACATTTATCAGAGCTGTTGTTGTTTCAGGATCCAGCAGCAGAGACCAGACTCTCCTGGACCTGAACCCAGCTGTCTGTCCTTTAAGAGCGGCCGGTCCAAGGGCGGTCTCATTGATTTTAAAGGAGGACGTCCATCTGCTGATCAGATGTAAGCTGTAACTGACAGTAAACATCGGGTTATGCTAGAAAAGAACTGGTTTGTAAGACGTGTTGTCCGACCATGTCAGTGAAAAGCCGGCCGTCATAGAGAGGGAGGAGACGTGATAATCATTTAAATATGGAGATAACAGATCACATGTTCAGACAGTCTCTCCTGGAAGACATTCATGGTGTTGCACTCGCTTGTTCATATGAAAAGTGACATAATATGATTTATTTATACATTACAGACATAAAAAACATGTTAAAGTGAAAACACTTATTTCCAACATGGACCCAAGATGTTAAAAGACAAAACACAAGACGTACAACATAAAACTGAATCACCATGAATTAAATTAAATAATAAACTCCCACATCAAAACACAAAGTACAACAAAGACAATTTGATGGCTGAAGTAAAAATGGAATTGCAGATTTCATTATAAACCTGTGACCATGTTCCATAAATAAGTCCTGACCTGACTTCTATAAGCTCCTCTCATTTTTAACAGCTGGATGTGTAACAGGAGGCTGTTCCACAACACGGCAGCAGCTTAAAAAAAGGAACTTCTGGCTACATTATTCACTGGAGGGACTTTATATGAACACACACTGGCCCTGGTGTTATAGCCATGCTGAGTATGTTCCATTGTTATCTGTGAAGTATTGAGGAGCAAACCCATTGATAATGTTGAACATATGATGCAGCTTCTGTTGTTCTACTCTGAGCTGTACTGGCAGCAGTCCTACACTTCTGAATTCATCACCAACATGAGTTAAACAGGATACATTTAATAAATACTGAATAATATTATTTTGCATCACCTGCAGTTTGTTCCTAAATTTAGATGTCAAACCACTGAACCAATCAGAACAGGCAGAATCAAACTGATGCTGTACCAATGAGGACATGAGAAGTTTCTCAACAGAAAAGTCAAAAAGAGTCTTAGTCTGTGAAACAGGAACTGAAGTTTGCTGCCACTCTTAGATAATATTTTATCAACAACAGATTCACAGGACAGTGACTGGTCCAATATTATTCCTAAATATGAGACAAAATATTATAAAATTTCAGTTCCATTACAGAAGATTTTCAGTGTATTTGTTCTTGACGTCTTTGTTCCAAACAGGATTGACTGGGTTTTACCCAAATGTATTGAAAGCTTGTTATCTATGAGCCACTCTCTCACACTTTCTGATTCATTACTAAGAGTTGTGAATTTCACTGACATCATTCCCAGATAGCAGTAATGCAGAATCGTCAGCATACAGCAGCAGCTTGCATGTCACAGCAGCTGTCGTATCATTTATATACATAAGAAATAAAAGAGGCCCTAAAATAGAACCGTGCAGCACCACACATGTAATATCCTGAGGTTCTGATAGAACCACTTCAACATCACAGACTTGAGTTCTTCCTGTAATGTAAGAAATAAACCATTTTACAGCAGTATGTCCAAACACCATGCACTGTAACTTTGACAACAGTACAGAATGATTCACTGTGTCAACAGCTTTCTGCAAGTCAGCATAATTTCCTCCATCAAGGTTTTGTCTAATAAAATCAAACAAATGAATAAGACAGGTGCCAGTAGAGTCTGCTGCTGTAAAGCCAGACTGAAGCTCATACAACATATTGTATCTGACTAAATACTTCTCAACCTGCTCAAACACAAGACGTCCAAAAACCTCAGACATGACAGCTGCCTACTTTCTCACTTGCTCACCTAAATGTAATTTTCATACTGGGAGCAGCCCAGTTCAACCAGTCTGATACAAGCAGACACTGAGCAGCTCCACTGGAGCAGCTGGAGGTTGTAGCTGCCTTGCTCCAGGGCACTTCAGCAGTGTACAGTGCCATTGATCCACGTCTGCACTATTTTAACACTAATTCCAACAGTCAACCTTTCACTGTCTGTTGTTACTCTGAAAAATTACCTGCATATAACATGTAATATGTGCATCAATAATAATAAATGAGACTCAAATAAATACACAGCTGACACTGAGTGTTAAAGGCTCAATGTATGATGCTGCTGCTTTTCATAAATTAATGAAATAGATTATTAATAATATGCTGTTTAGTTGTGTTTAATGTTGAGCAGTAAAAGTAAACCATGTTTTAATAGATGTTCTGCAGTGAATTTATTGTTCATCAAACAGTAAGATGTGCTGCAGTTATATTAGGAACACTGTCACTAGCTAGCAAGTCAACAACAGCTCACCAACCTGACAGATACACATTTTATCAGCTTTCAACACGTCACTAACTGCACTTAAACACAGTCATGTGATTATGTTCTGACAGTTTGACATCAAATGAACTCAAACAGTTTCAAACAGTCTTGAGTTTGTTTGTGTAAAACATTTTATTCATTGTCAGAGAAGTTTAGTGTCAGTATGAAGGGTCGCCCCATTCAGTCACCTTTAAACTGGTGCATGTTTTAATAACCAGTATCATGCTACAAAGACTGAACAGACTTTTCATTTCTATCCAACATGCACATTTATCAGACCTGTTGTTGTTTCAGGATCCAGCAGCAGAGACCAGACTCTCCTGGACCTGAACCCAGCTGTCTGTCCTTTAAGAGCGACCGGTCCAAGGGCGGTCTCATTGATTTTAAAGGAGGACGTCCATCTGCTGATCAGATGTAAGCTGTAACTGACAGAAAACGTCGGGTTATGCTGGAAAAGAACTGGTTTGTACGACGTGTTGTCCGACCATGTCAGTGAAAAGCCGGCTGTCATAGAGAGGGAGGAGACGTGATAATCATTTAAATATGGAGATAACAGATCACATGTTCAGACAGTCTCTCCTGGAAGACATTCATGGTGTTGCACTCAGTTGTTCATATGAAAAGTGACATGATATGATTTATTTATACATTACAGACATAAAAAAACATGTTAAAGTGAAAACACTTATTTCCAACATGGACCCAAGATGTTAAAAGAAAAAACACAAGACGTACAACATAAAACTGAATCACCACAAATTGAAGAAAATAATAAACGCCCACATCAAAACACAAAGTACAACAAAGACAATTTGATGGCTGAAGTAAAAATGGAATTGCAGATTTCATTATAAACCTGTGACCATGTTCCATAAATAAGTCCTGACCTGACTTCTATAAGCTCCTCTCATTTTTAACAGCTGGATGTGTAACAGGAGGCTGTTCCACAACACGGCAGCAGCTTAAAAAAAGGAACTTCTGGCTACATTATTCACTGGAGGGACTTTATATGAACACACACTGGCCCTGGTGTTATAGCCATGCTGAGTATGTTCCATTGTTATCTGTGAAGTATTGAGGAGCAAACCCATTGATGATGTTGAACATATGATGCAGCTTCTGTTGTTCTACTCTGAGCTGTACTGGCAGCAGTCCTACACTTCTGAATTCATCACCAACATGAGTTAAACAGGATACATTTAATAAATACTGAATAATATTATTTTGCATCACCTGCAGTTTGTTCCTAAATGTAGATGTCAAACCACTGAACCAATCAGAACAGGCAGAATCAAACTGACGCTGTACCAATGAGAACATGAGAAGTTTCTCAACAGAAAAGTCAAAAAGAGTCTTAGTCTGTGAAACAGGAACTGAAGTTTGCTGCCACTCTTAGATAATATTTTATCAACAACTGATTCACAGGACAGTAACTGGTCCAATATTATTCCTAAATATGAGACAAAATATTATAAAATTTCAGTTCCATTACAAAAGATTTTCAGTGTATTTGTTCTTGACGTCTTTGTTCCAAACAGGATTGACTGGGTTTTACCCAAATGTATTGAAAGCTTGTTATCTATGAGCCACTCTCTCACACTTTCTGATTCATTACTAAGAGTTGTGAATTTCACTGACATCATTCCCAGATAGCAGTAATGCAGAATCGTCAGCATACAGCAGCAGCTTGCATGTCACAGCAGCTGTCGTATCATTTATAATCATAAGAAATAAAAGAGGCCCTAAAATAGAACCGTGCAGCACCACACATGTAATATCCTGAGGTTCTGATAGAACCACTTCAACATCACAGACTTGAGTTCTTCCTGTAATGTAAGAAATAAACCATTTTACAGCAGTATGTCCAAACACCATGCACTGTAACTTTGACAACAGTACAGAATGATTCACTGTGTCAAAAGCTTTCTGCAAGTCAGCATAATTTCCTCCATCAAGGTTTTGTCTAATAAAATCAAACAAATGAATAAGACAGGTGTCAGTAGAGTCTGCTGCTGTAAAGCCAGACTGAAGCTCATACAACATATTGTATCTGACTAAATACTCCTCAACCTGCTCAAACACAAGATGTCCAAAAACCTCAGAGATGACACCTGCCTACTTTCTCACTTTCTCACCTAAATGTCATTTTCATGCTGGGAGCTGCCCAGTTCAACCAGTCTGATACAAGCAGACACTGAGCAGCTCCACTGGAGCAGCTGGAGGTTGTAGCTGCCTTGCTCCAGGGCACTTCAGAAGTGTACAGTGCCATTGATCCACGTCTGCACTATTTTAACACTAATTCCAACAGTCAACCTTTCACTGTCTGTTGTTACTCTGAAAAATTACCTGCATATAACATGTAATATGTGCATCAATAATAATAAATGAGACTCAAATAAATACACAGCTGACACTGAGTGTTAAAGGCTCAATGTATGATGCTCCTGCTTTTCATAAATGAATGAAATAGATTATTAATAATATGCTGTTTAGTTGTGTTTAATGTTGAGCAGTAAAAGTAAACCATGTTTTAATAGATGTTCTGCAGTGAATTTATTGTTCATCAAACAGTAAAATGTGCTGCAGTTATATTAGGAACACTGTCACTAGCTAGCAAGTCAACAACAGCTCACCAACCTGACAGATACACATTTTATCAGCTTTCAACACGTCACTAACTGCACTTAAACACAGTCATGTGATTATGTTCTGACAGTTTGACATCAAATAAACTCAAACGGTTTCAAACAGTCTTGTGTTTGTTTGTGTAAAACATTTTATTCATTGTCAGAGAAGTTTAATGTCAGTATGAAGGGTCTCCCCATTCAGTCACCTTTAAACTGGTGCATGTTTTAATAACCAGTATCATGCTACAAAGACTGAACAGACTTTTCATTTCTATCCAACATGCACATTTATCAGAGCTGTTGTTGTTTCAGGATCCAGCAGCAGAGACCAGACTCTCCTGGACCTGAACCCAGCTGTCTGTCCTTTAAGAGCGACCGGTCGAAGGGCGGTCTCATTGATTTTAAAGGAGGACGTCCATCTGCTGATCAGATGTAAGCTGTAACTGACAGTAAACGTCGGGTTATGCTAGAAAAGAACTGGTTTGTACGATGTGTTGTCCGACCACGTCAGTGAAAAGCCGGCCGTCATAGAGAGGGAGGAGACGTGATAATCATTTAAATATGGAGATAACAGATCACATGTTCAGACAGTCTCTCCTGGAAGACATTCATGGTGTTGCACTCGCTTGTTCATATGAAAAGTGACATGATATGATTTATTTATACATTATAAACATAAAAAACATGTTAAAGTGAAAACACTTATTTCCAACATGGACCCAAGATGTTAAAAGAAAAAACACAAGACGTACAACATAAAACTGAATCACCACAAATTAAACAAAATAATAAACGCCCACATCAAAACACAAAGTACAACAAAGACAATTTGATGTCTGAAGTAAAAATGGAATTGCAGATTTCATTATAAACCTGTGACCATGTTCCATAAATAAGTCCTGACCTGACTTCTATAAGCTCCTCTCATTTTTAACAGCTGGATGTGTAACAGGAGGCTGTTCCACAACACGGCAGCAGCTTAAAAAAAGGAACTTCTGGCTACATTATTCACTGGAGGGACTTTATATGAACACACACTGGCCCTGGTGTTATAGCCATGCTGAGTATGTTCCATTGTTATCTGTGAAGTATTGAGGAGCAAACCCATTGATAATGTTGAACATATGATGCAGCTTCTGTTGTTCTACTCTGAGCTGTACTGGCAGCAGTCCTACACTTCTGAATTCATCACCAACATGAGTTAAACAGGATACATTTAATAAATACTGAATAATATTATTTTGCATCACCTGCAGTTTGTTCCTAAATTTAGATGTCAAACCACTGAACCAGTCAGAACAGGCAGAATCAAACTGACGCTGTACCAATGAGGACATGAGAAGTTTCTCAACAGAAAAGTCAAAAAGAGTCTTAGTCTGTGAAACAGGAACTGAAGTTTGCTGCCACTCTTAGATAATATTTTATCAACAACAGAT
Organism: Thunnus albacares; assembly: GCF_914725855.1. NCBI lineage: Eukaryota > Metazoa > Chordata > Actinopteri > Scombriformes > Scombridae > Thunnus > Thunnus albacares. The sequence goes on along the minus strand of NC_058118.1, from coordinate 32,129,977 downwards.
TCACAGGACAGTGACTGGTCCAATATTATTCCTAAATATGAGACAAAATATCATAAAATTTCAGTTCCATTACAAAAGATTTTCAGTGTATTTGTTCTTAACGTCTTTGTTCCAAACAGGATTGACTGGGTTTTACCCAAATGTATTGAAAGCTTGTTATCTATGAGCCACTCTCTCACACTTTCTGATTCATTACTAAGAGTTGTGAATTTCACTGACATCATTCCCAGATAGCAGTAATGCAGAATCATCAGCATACAGCAGCAGCTTGCATGTCACAGCAGCTGTCGTATCATTTATATACATAAGAAATAAAAGAGGTCCTAAAATAGAACTGTGTAGCACCACACATGTAATATCCTGAGGTTCTGATAGAACCACTTCAACATCACAGACTTGAGTTCTTCCTGTAATGTAAGAAATAAACCATTTTACAGCAGTATGTCCAAACACCATGCACTGTAACTTTGACAACAGTACAGAATGATTCACTGTGTCAAAAGCTTTCTGCAAGTCAGCATAATTTCCTCCATCAAGGTTTTGTCTAATAAAATCAAACAAATGAATAAGACAGGTGTCAGTAGAGTCTGCTGCTGTAAAGCCAGACTGAAGCTCATACAACATATTGTATCTGACTAAATACTTCTCAACCTGCTCAAACACAAGACGTCCAAAAACCTCAGACATCACACCTGCCGACTTTCTCACTTTCTCACATCTGAATGTCATTTTCATACTGGGGGCTGCCCAGTTCAACCAGTCTGATACAAGCAGACACTGAGCAGCTCTACTGGAGCAGCTGGAGGTTGTAGCTGCCTTGCTCCAGGGCACTTCAGCAGTGTACAGTGAGGGAGGGAGAGCTGTATGGAGGGTTGTTCAGAGCTGTTGGGACTAAACCAAACTGATTGATGAAGCAAAACACTGAGCTGAAAGCTACAAACAGACTGAGCTGTTGATTCTCAGTGGGATCAGCAGGACTAGTAAAGCTTTACCACTACAGGGAGTCATCTGATTCTCTGTTCACATCCAAATATCACTTGATGGACCTTTAACTTGTGTTTGTCTCTGTGTGGACAGACATAATGTGAGCTCATTCTTCATGATTCCTCCACAGAGTGGACCAGGAGAGCTCAGAGGTTCCCAGTGGTCAGTCTGCCCAGCACACACTGGACTCCATATTTATGGTCTGTACATGTACAACAAATACTTTTACATCTATTGTGTTCACAATCATCTCCATGCTGCACTTTGTAGACCAGTGGATTGTCAGTCTGTCCAACATGGATCTGATGTTTGCTTCATGATGTTAGTTTGATTGTGTCATTCATATAGTATTCTGTTCCAGCTGCTGGAGGAGAACATCTTCACCTTTGTGAAGAACGAGCTGAAGAAGATGCAGAAGGTTCTGAGTCCAGATTACCAAGAATGCTTAGAGGGTCAGAGGGAGGATGAGGAGGGGTTGGACGGTGAGGAGGAAGAGCAGAGGAGGAGCAGCAGAGACGCATTTCTGAAGATCACACTGCACTTCCTGAGGAGAATGAAGCAGGAGGAGCTGGCTGACCGTCTGCAGAGCAGTAAGAGGATTTCTATAAAGATTTAACATGCTGAATAAATGAGACATTTACTGATGTCTCAACAGATGGAAGAAAATATGTTTTATTCACTCATTCTTCGATGGGAATTAAATGTTGAAATATTTGCTTCATACTTCATTCATTGATCCTGTTTCCTGTGTGTTCATTCAGGGACTCCTGCTGGAAGGTGTCAACGTGAACTCAAGTCTAACCTGAAGAAGAAGTTCCAGTGTGTGTTTGAGGGGATTGCTAAAGCAGGAAACTCAACCCTTCTGAATCAGATCTACACAGAGCTCTACATCACAGAGGGAGGGACTGCAGAGGTCAATGATGAACATGAGGTCAGACAGATTGAAACGGCATCCAGGAAACCAGACAGACCAGAAACAACCATCAGACAAGAAGACATCTTTAAAGCCTCACCTGAAAGAGATGAACCAATCAGAACAGTGATGACAAAGGGAGTGGCTGGCATTGGGAAAACAGTCTTAACACAGAAGTTCACTCTGGACTGGGCTGAAGACAAAGCCAACAAGGACATACACTTCACATTTCCATTCACTTTCAGAGAGCTGAATGTGCTGAAAGAGAAAAAGTACAGCTTGGTGGAACTTGTTCATCACTTCTTTACTGAAACCAAAGAAGCAGGAATCTGCAGGTTTGAAGAGTTCCAGGTTGTGTTCATCTTTGACGGTCTGGATGAGTGTCGACTTCCTCTGGACTTCCACAACAATAAGATCCTGACTGATGTTACAAAGTCCACCTCAGTGGATGTGCTGCTGACAAACCTCATCAGGGGGAAACTGCTTCCCTCTGCTCGCCTTTGGATAACCACACGACCTGCAGCAGCCAATCAGATCCCTCCTGAGTGTGTCGGCATGGTGACAGAGGTCAGAGGGTTCACTGATCCACAGAAGGAGGAGTACTTCAGGAAGAGATTCAGAGATGAGAAGCAGGCCAGCACAATCATCTCCCACATCAAGACATCACGAAGCCTCCACATCATGTGCCACATGCCAGTCTTCTGCTGGATCACTGCTACAGTTCTGGAAGATCTGTTGAAAAGCAGAGAAGGAGGAAAGCTGCCCAAGACCCTGACTGAGATGTACATCCACTTCCTGGTGGTTCAGTCCAAACTGAAGAAGGTCAAGTATGATGGAGGAGCTGAGACAGATCCACAATGGAGTCCAGAGAGCAGGAATATGATTGAGTCTCTGGGAAAACTGGCTTTTGAGCAGCTGCAGAAAGGCAACCTGATCTTCTATGAATCAGACCTGACAGAGTGTGGCATCGATATCACAGCAGCCTCAGTGTACTCAGGAGTGTTCACACAGGTCTTTAAAGAGGAGAGAGGGCTGTACCAGGACAAGGTGTTCTGCTTCGTCCATCTGAGCATTCAGGAGTTTCTGGCTGCTCTTCATGTCCATCTGACATTCATCAACTCTGGAGTCAATCTGCTGGCAGAACAACAAACAACATCCCAGAAGTCTGAAACTAAACAAAAATATACAGAGCCACATTTCTACCAGAGTGCTGTGGACGAGACCTTAAAGAGTCCAAATGGGCACCTGGACTTGTTCCTCCGCTTCCTCCTGGGTCTTTCACTGCAGACCAATCAGACTCTCCTACGAGGTCTGCTGACACAGACAGGAAGTAGCTCACTGACCAGTCAGGAAACAGTCGAGTACATCAAGGAGAAGATCAGTGAGAATCTCTCTGCAGAGAGAAGCATCAATCTGTTCCACTGTCTGAATGAACTGAATGATCATTCTTTAGTGGAGGATATCCAACAGTTCCTGAGATCAGGAAGTCTCTCCACAGATGAACTGTCTCCTGCTCAGTGGTCAGCTCTGGTCTTCATCTTACTGTCATCAGAAAAAGATCTGGACGTGTTTGACCTGAAGAAATACTCTGCTTCAGAGAAGGCTCTTCTGAGGCTGCTGCCAGTGGTCAAAGCCTCCAACAAAGCTCTGTAAGTGCACAGATAGTTATTTATTGATTGATTTATTGATTTATTGAAAAGATATAAATAAGATATTATAAAGAAATATATCCAAGATGGGAGAAAAATACATTTTTAAGTATGTTTCCGCATTTGTTCTCCAGACTAAGTGGTTGTAACCTCTCAGAGAGAAGCTGTGCAGCTCTGTCCTCAGTTCTCAGCTCCCAGTCCTCCAGTCTGAAAGGGCTAGACATGAGCAACAACAACCTGCAGAGTTCAGGAGTGAAGCAGCTGTCTGCTGGACTGGAGAGTCCACATTGTGCACTGGAAACTCTCAGGTCAGAATTCATCAACCTGCACAACTGATCACCATTTAAACTGTGATTTATATGAGTTGATAAACACCTGGACATTTTCTCTAATCAAATTACTTCCAGACCAGTTGTATATTTAGACCCTGTGAATAACTTTCTATTTATATATTTTCATTAATTATTTTCTGTCTCCTGAAATACCAGAGAGGAGTTTTAGATTCAAAAACTGAATGAAGAACTGTGTAATTGGCCCAAAGTAACACACATGCAGACAGTAATTCAGTTAACAGTGTTTTTGTAACAGTTATAGTTTCTTTTAATTTCAGAGCAGTATCTGTGCTGGGATGATAGTGATTTTTAGTCACAGTGGTGATATGACAGTGCACACCAGTTGTTATGTGGTTAACTACCATTTGATTCTTCATACAACCTTTAAACTCTGGATGATTCCTGAAACTGTATGAAGTATAGTCAGTGAGTATGAGTGAAGGAGTCAGAAATGTTTTCTTACTGTTCCACAACCTTCAGTCCTTATATGCCACATTAGTTGGGATTCCTGATCTGTATTCAACTGTGAGCATCTGAGACGGAGTCATTTACCTCTGTGACGTGTTGGAGGTTTGAAGTTTTTACAAACTGTAGTCAGATCTGTCACCTGCAGCTCTTCATCTTACCAGCTAATTGTGGCTGCTTCCTCTTTCACTATTCTTTATTTAGACCTATTTTTTAGCAGTGAAGAGTTAGCAGATGCTAACATCATGTTGACTAAGGTTACAAAAAGCTGGAACTGCCTCACAATACAAACCTTACTGTGGTTATAGAAGTAGTGAATGGAAGTATTAAGTTTAACTCTAATGATTACAGAAACACAGTAGTGATGAAAGTAATAAACACACTACCTTCCAGTCCTGCAGTCATCTTAGATCATGTGACATGTATGTTGTTTTGTGTGTCTGCAGGCTGTCAGGATGTCTGATCACAGAAGAAGGCTGTGCTTCTCTGGCCTCAGCTCTGAGCTCCAACCCCTCCCATCTGAGAGAGCTTGACATGAGCTACAATCATCCAGGAGCCTCGGGAGAGAAGCTGCTGTCTGCTGGACTGGAGGATCCACACTGGAGACTGGACACTCTCAGGTATGGACAGACAGGTGGACTCTCTCAGGTATGGACCAACTCAGTCTCACAGCAATTTGTGAAATAGTCATGTAATTTAATCTATCTATTCATGTACATTGACACGATTTTTCCATTTATTTCGTGACAGTCAGCACAACTTTCAAACTAATGTATTTCAATTGGAAGCAGGTTTTGTTCCTGCAGCAGGTTTTTTTCTGTCAGTTGGGACTCGGGAGCTCAGAGGCTGTATTGTTTGTTTCTCATTTGTTCTTCATTTTTAAATTATAACCGCTACATCACTCAACATTTAATCAAAAGATTTTATCCTTGTTTTTATTTTTTTACTCTTATATTACCAGTCTGGTGGGACTGGGGTATTTTCCTCACTGTCGATTTTAATATCTTTAACATTTCTCAACACTAAACAAGAAGGTGTCCTTGATAACTCAACAATATGAAAGGTTATGACCTTTTATAATTATTTCAGCTTTGATTGTGAGAAATCAAGTTTTCTTGTCAGTTTTGGACGATAGTGGAAGCAGCTACGTTAGCCTACCCATGATCCTCAGCGACCGTTACTATGGTGAAGACGCCAGCTAAAGCCGTGACATAAATTATATTCAGTTTAACATTATACAGTACTGAAGATTGGTGGTTACAATCAGGAACAACATACTGTACTGTACATTGAAATGTAAAGAATATATTTGAATTTGAAGCTTTGTGATTGGCTGATTTCATGAGGCAATGCAGTTTGGGACTCGTTGTTGACTAAAGCTTTGTCATGTAGCTACACAGTCCTCTAGAGTTTTTATTTCAACGCAGTTGTTATTTGTTTGTACCGATGAACTGATCAGCCGGGAGAGTTTCAGGCCCATTAACTGTTGGAAATGTCTAAACAGGACGTCATGAAACAGTTCATCTAGGAAAATAAATGAGATTACTTTTTCTACTTTTACTATTTTTACTGTTTTTGTGTGACGATTGTTATCACAGCTCTTTGTTGATTAAAAAAAAAAGCTTTTTTAAGAAAAGATTGAGATTACTTCCCAGTGGCCCAGAGTAACTCCTCCAACTTTGCATATTGAATTTATTTGTAAGCCTACTTTTCAAGTTATTATTATTATTATTATTATTATTATTATTATTATTATTATTATTATTATTATTATTATTATTATTATTTGTGAGCCAATGGGCTATCTATAGGAAGGTGTGAATTTTGTGATGATTAATATATATATATTCTTGATCAAAAAATTCATACACATAGACACACACACACACACACACACACACACACACACACACACACACAGATATATATATATGTACACTATGTTGCCAAAAGTATTGGCTCACCTGCCTGGACTCGCATATGAACTTAAGTGACATCCCATTCTTAATCCATAGGGTTTAATACGACGTTGGTCCACCCTTTGCAGCTATAACAGCTTCAACTCTTCTGGGAAGGCTTTCCACAAGGTTTAGGAGTGTGTTTATGGGAATTTTTGATCATTCTTCCAGAAGCGCATTTGTGAGGTCACACACTGATGTTGGACGAGAAGGCCTGGCTCTCAGTCTCCGCTCTAATTCATCTCAAAGGTTTTCTATCGGGTTGAGGTCAGGACTCTGTGCAGGCCAGTCAAGTTCATCCACACCAAACTCAGTCATGTTGGAACAGGAAGGGGCCATCCCCAAACTGTTCCACAAAGTTGGGAGCATGGAATTGTCCAAAATGTCTTGGTATGCTGATATCCTCCTCTGATAATATATATATATATATATATATATATATATATATATATATATATATATATATATATATATATATATTATATTATCAGAGGAAGCTGGTCCATAGAGGCAGAGGAGGTTGCCCATCTTCTATTTTTGAGAAGCAACAGGGAGATCAAAATATAAAAAGAATACTTGGTGGAAATAAACCATTACCAAATTTCATTATCATTTAAAAAATATTTATTCTCTCTTCGTTGGAAAAAATCCATGATTGAAATTCTGATTAAAATGCTTCAACAGTGACACCTGCAGGGCAGGAGGAGAAAGAGCAGTGTGTGTGAGGTGGTGGTGGGGAGCAGTGGGAGGGGAGTGGGGGGTCAGAGGAGGACGGGCTCCTGCTGTCCTCCTCAGGGCGGATCTCTTACATCAATTTAAAGTATTTATTTTTTTATGCTAATCTATGATTGGCCAAGACATGTAAAATGACGCTCCAAGGGAGGACGTCCTCCCTAACCAATCAACAACCAACATACAATATTGACATCACTTTGGTCCAATAATAGTTTCCAGATTTCATCTTCAGTTCTCTACAACTGTAACATACATGAGTGTGATGAACTGATAAGAGAAGAAGAGCAGTAAGATATAGATAAATTGATAGAGTAGCATATTAGAAAATTAATTATAACTTGCAAATTACAAACTATATTTTTAAACACATCAGTAAAACATTACATCTCATTTAGGCCCTTTCAACAACCAAATTACCCTCAGCGGGACTACGGTGACGTGCTGCTGCTCTGAAGTGAACTCCTCCCAACAACAATAGAAAGTTAACAACATCATTTAAATGAAACAACCAGGAGAGTTAGCTTGTTTGTCATTGTTGCTAATGATATCAGACTGGTTAACCAGCAGCCACAAAGTTCTGTTAACTAACAAACAAGATGACCAACAGCCACAAATGGATGTTATGACATGAATACTTCATCTCCATGATAGAAAGAAGAAGACATCAGATAACGTGAGTCAGATACAGCTTCTCTCTCTCTGTCTCTTTGGTTGCTAATTTCATCTCTGATGGTTAAATGTCTCTGTGTGGCTGTTGTGTGAATTTATCTCCTTAACCAGAATGCAGCAGAGATCATATAATGTGCTGTAGGTAGTTTGCTTGTTGAAGTTACAGTGAGCTGTCTGGACTCACTCATTCATGTGGAATTGATCCAGTTTTTAATTGAGTGGTTGTTCAGTCACCTGTTGATGTTGTGTGATTAGTGAATGAGTGTGCAGGAGGTCTGGCTGCTTGTTGTGACAGTTTCTTCAGTTGGTTTTTAAGCCGAGTCGTATATTGAGTAATAAGCTTAAAGTAACTAGAATAACAAGTGTTAACATGTCAGCTTTGTAGACTATATTTTATATGTGATGCATATAGATCAGAGTGTGTAAGTCATGTATTTGATACATGCATTAATACTTTCTGATGTGAACCTACACTTTTAGATCTGTGAATGTTTTTAGTGTTCAGTCTTTCTAGTATTCAGCACTGATCTGTTCCTGTATCACATTATAAGCTCTGTGGTACTTTATATATTTCTGTATACTAAGAAAATACACAGGAAACACGTGTAAATCATGTGATATGTTGTCTGTTTCTGATGAGAACATTAATCTGTTGTCACAATAGAACAATACTATACATTTGAATTTAACTTTGTTGGTAAAATGACACATTGTGAACCACTACACGGCTAAAATGAGCTCTTCTTTGTTTAGAAACAATATGTATATGCTAAATGTCTTTAAAGAAGCAGCCTTTTCACCACTCAGGGGTTTTTGTTTTTGAAAGCAAATTGTTTTATTGGCATATAAAACTGTCCCTCACCCCTCTGATTTCATCAGCTGGGGAACAATGATATAGTTTGATGTGGTTTGTTGTGAGATTCCATGTTGGTTTTTCTCCTGTCCTCCCCAATATTTTGAGTCACCAGCCGCCACTGATATAACTATATATATATTATATATGTTCAGACGCGGCGCTAGAGTAAATCAATAGGACGGGCATTTGATTTTCATGAGGGGGCACAATGCATTGTATATTTGTTTAACCTGTTATCAAACAAGTTGAACACAGCTTTGGACGGAGGATACACAGACCCCCGGTCCTTGTGAAAGAAAACTGAATAGTAGGTCATCATTTTATAAATCTTTTGTTTATATGTTGCAAATGTTGTTAAACTAAGGGGTCAGTGGTTGTTGTCTACTGAATGTGATGTAATGTCATTGTCATTTTGGTATACATGCTGGTGAAGAAATCCTGCTCCTAGTCTAGTTGAACTCTTGAACTTGTTTCTATCTGAGGGCTGCTTGCTGACCTCTGGGGTTAGCTAGAGATGTCTTTGTCTTAAGCCTGCTGTTTTAGAGACTGTGTGGATCATGAGGTATCTAGACAAGCTAAAGTTGAAGGATGTCCATGTTTGAAGTTATTGATTGACCATGAGGTCTGTGTTAGATCGTATGACCATACTTGTTTGTAAGAAGGTGTAACAGTTTGTGGAAGTGTCTATTAGGGACCAGACTGTTTTAGCTTTCATTCTGGAGAGGTATAAAGCTGTCTGGTTTGGGTTAACAATCTTTAGAGAAAGGGCCGGCTGAACAACATGTTGCTAATGATAGATCCAAATAACAAGTGGTCACTCAAGACGGATGTTAATACCAGGTGTAAACAGACGTACTTGGAGCTGTCCACTTGTGATCGGATCACCTGAGACGGATGTTAATACCAGGTGTAAACAGACGTACTTGGAGCTGTCCACTTGTGATCAGATCACCTGAGACGGATGTTAATACCAGGTGTAAACAGACGTACTTGGAGCTGTCCACTTGTGATCGGATCACCTGAGACGGATGTTAATACCAGGTGTAAACAGGGACTAAGATGCAAGGAAAAGAAGCAAGTGAGGGAAACGTGGATGCAATTTAAGAGACTTGAGATGCAACCAAGGAAACAAAGCGTTTATATTATTTATTGATTATTTGCATCTGTATTGTTTGATATTCTGATAGTGAATTCATTATTTAATAACTCAGAATATGATCAGAGTGTCTTTTGAACACTGGAAAATATGTATTTGGCTAAATGTTTCAGGGAAAATGGAAATGATGTAACTCATATCAAACCCGACGCTCAGGAATTTTCAGCCTCACATGTGACTGAATGTAAATGAGGATAAATGATGTAAAATATAAATGTGTTGAACTGTTATTATGGATCAAATTAAAGTCAGGGAGAGTCTGTCTGTCAGCAAGAAACAGTTTAATGGAGGAAATAACATCATGAAAAGACAAATCTTTCTAATAAGAGACTTGAGATGTATGTGGGTGCTTTTCATTAAGCTAACTCTATGCTTCCTCGCGTCCTCTCTCCTCCGTGACCCGGAAATCGATCTCTCTCCGCCATCATGGAGGATCTTCCGATCCCTTAAATGCACCTGGAGGAGACGAGGAGCGAGGAGAGAGGAGGCTCCTGGAGGAGCTTAGAGCCAGGAAACACAGGTGTATCCTAGTGGAAGTGTTTTAACGGACGGCAACACCCCTTTGATCCAAAGTGTGTATTGATTGGTCAGCTGATCTGACGGGACAGTAAACAGTCGGCTGTTGTTGTAATACAGCAGATCAGGAAACTACCTGTGGAGAAGGAATGAAAGCACAACAGCAGCTGATCATAGCCTATTTATTTATAAAATAAAGATGACTGAATCATGAATCAATCATTAAAACTTTCTACTATTTCTCTTCATGAGGCAAAAGGCTTCTCCTTTCTTCTTCTGTGTTTCAGAGCGTCTCAGCTCCTTCAGGAAAACATGACGTCACACAGCTGCGTCTCCTATAAAACCATCCTGAGCCTGAAAAGCACGTCAGACTTTCACAAACTAAATAAGCAACATTTTATTTAAACATATTCTGCAGGCTGCAGCTGTTTCTATTGTTCCTTTATGTGGGTTCTGTTCTTTCAGTAATTAACAGGTTTAAATTGTCTGTTTGTGTCTCATTCTGTGACAGACAGACGCTGCTATAGATCTATAATCAAATGATTAAACACTGGAGCAGTTATCAGCTGTTTTCCTTCCAGCTATCAATATGTAGAAATGATTAAGTAACAGTGTAAAGTCTTCATTCATTGTACATGAATTTTATATGCAAACTTTAGAGTTTAAACTGTTACTTAGTCATTTCTATTGCTGACTTATTCATATTTGACATTTAGGGTGAAGTGCGTCATGACAACTTGTCTCCTCAAAATGATGCTGGAGTGAGCGACGACGTCCCGTTTGATAAATTAAATTCCTCCGTCCTCACGTCTCTCTCTCATCCTCGCTGGGAGAAGAGACGCGAGTGAGAGAAACCAGGAGACACGTTAGCGTAATGAAAAGCATCCAAGTATCCCAGAATGCATTTCACACCAACCGGCAGTGATGGTGGAGACTTTGAGTCAGGCTAAAAGCTGTTGTAACTTGAATTGTAGGATTATTAATATGTGGCTTTATTAATTTTTAATGTTTTCAGGAGAGAAAGTAACATGTAGATTCCAACATGTGGCCAGTTTATCCCAGTAACTCCAGTCTGTAAACCTGCTGGGATGTGCTGGGAGATGTTTGGACCAGCCGCTCATCTCAGCTGCTAGCAGCCCGACTCCTGAGATGATCGGCCGGTCAACATGTGGTCATCCCGGGGAGAACATGATCCATGAACTGATCTGCAGCTCTTTGCTGATTCACCGCTGGCTCTAATGTCTCCGCAGCATTTAGATATATGATATAATTCCTTCTGGAAGATAAATGTTGGTCTCACACATGAAATCTAACAATTGTAGCTGCAACATTAGTTTGTCTGAATGTAAAGTGAAGCTTCATGTTTTTACTGGACAGAACAGCAGCGCTGCCTCTGGAGCTCCACATGTACACATATCACCACATTTACACACATATACATGGATTCAAATGAACAGATTCATTTCATTTATTTTATTAAGCTACATAACAGTTTAGATTTTTATTATAGCTACATTACAGACTGAATAACATCATTTACTGCATCTCTCTGTCAGTCAGGTTTTTGTTTTGTGAGATAAAAAGTGTTAGTGGAGCTTTGAGTTGAGATTATTTTGTCACAGTACAGTCAGGTAGGTGTGTTGAAGCTGAGCTGCTGCTGTTCCATCTGCAGAATGATCTACTGCGTCCTCTCGTCCTCACAAGTTTGTACTACTGAGTCCAACTTGCCAAGTCTGAACTAGCAAGTACACGAGTCCCAACTTGGTGTATTTGGTATTGAGAATATATCAAGTACGTCATATATAAGATATATGCACATATTTTTTCCAGCTGGCTGAGGAGACTATTATGCATGCAAGCATAGATTGTACTAAATATGATCAATAAAGACAATATATGAAGGAAGAACTCAGGAAGACTGGACTTCAGGAGCTCAGTGTTCAAACTTTAATGAACCTGCCAAGTGGGTGCAGCAGTAGTTTTCTTTGAGTTTATTAGACAGACAGGATTAATGTTTAGGATTTAATCTCTGGTCCACACCCCGGAGCAGAAGGTGGCGGTAATGCACCTAATACGCTGGTTGACAACCGCCGTTATAAACCAAAAAGAAGAAGTTTTTTTTTTCCAAACAGAGTGATACCTCCTGTCAGCCGAGGGGTTTCCTATCTGTGCAGCCGAACATAGCAGCTCCTCCGCGGACTGTTTCACCCTGACGGTCCCGGTGTTTCCTCCGCAGGCTGCACTTCACTCAGCTGCCCGACAGACCCGCTGCTTCTTCCCGCTTTAACCTGAATAACAAACCGGGGCTCGGTGCTCCGGTTGGATCCAAATGGAGAGCCGAGGCTAACGTTAGCTGAGAGGCTAGCGGAGCGTTAGCCGCAGCATGTTAGGAAGCACAGCCAGCTAGCACAGCCAGCTAGCACAGCCAGCTAGCACAGCCAGCTAGCACAGCCAGCTAGCACAGCCAGCTAGCACAGCCAGCTAGCACAGCCAGCTAGCCTCAGAGAAACAGAGAAACAGAGAGAGTAGTTGGCAGTTACACGTTTCTTTTGGCATTAAGTGCATTTAGAGGCTAAATGATTTAGCAGCAAGATGGACGGTGGATAAAGAGGAAGGGTGGACCAGAGAGAGAGAAAGAAAGGTAAATAAACGTGCTAGCTAGCTAACGTAGCTAATGTTACTGATGCGTCATCATCGTCTCGTCAATGCTAAAGCTAATTAGCATATGTAGTCTAGTTAATGTGGTCAATATTATTATAAAATTCATGTGTTTTGGTGAAAGTTTCAGTGAGTGAGTTCATACTTTGAGCTGATAATTTAAAATGATTGAGACAACACAACGTCTTCTGTCACTATTCAGGCTGCTGTCATTTGTTGGAACTTAAAGATGTGTGTTATTTAATGTTTGTGTTGGTTAAAGGACTATTTGAACCTTTGATGGGTAACTGTTAGTGTATATCAGTAAACTGAGGAGGGTGTTGTGCTCTTGCTTGTTTCTTTTTGAAGGTGTAGAGAGCAGCGTTGGTGCCACAGTAGTAGTAGTGTCGTCTCCCTCCTTAATGATATGTACCTTTGGTTTTATTTCAGCTTCATAACACTACATTGTACTAAGCAGCTGTTGGCTCATTAGTTTGTTATTCACATGCACTAAAATTCAGCAGAATGCAGGAAATCAAGTCTTTGTAAGTAAAGTTTTCCTAGTGGGGACCCCCAGACCCCCCGCTGATAAACTGGTCTGACTGGAGCTATATTTCCCAGCCTGAATGATTTTCCCAGTCCGGCCCTGCTGTATAATGTTATACTGAATATAGTTTATGTCACAGCTTTAGTGTCTTCACCATAGTAACGGTGGCTGAGGATCATGGGTAGGCTAATGTAGCCGCTTCCGCTATCGTCCAAAACTGACAAGAAAACTTGGTCACAACCTTTCATATTGTTGAGTTATCAAGGACGCCTTCATGTTTTATGTTGAGAAATGTTAAAGATATTAAAATCAACAGTGAGGAAAATACTCATACGCAGCGCGTCCTCTCCGGTCCCACCAGACTGCTAATATTAGAATAAAAACATGAAAACAAGGATCAAATCTCTTGATGAAATGTTGAGTGATGTAGCGGTTATAGTTTAAAAATGAAGAACAAATGAGAAAAAACAATCCAGCCTCTGAGCTCCCGAGTCCCAACTGACAGAAAAAAACCTGCTGCAGGAACGAAACCTGCTTCCACCTGAAATACATTAGTTTGAAAATCCTGCTGACTGTCACCAAAAAAAAGGAAAAATGGTGTCAATGAACACGAAGAGATTAAATTTAGTGAATATTTCACTGATTACTGTGAGACTGAGACAGACAGGTGGACGCTCTCAGGTGAGGACAGACAGGTGGACACTCTCAGGTGAGGACAGACAGACAGGTGGACACACTCAGGTGAGGACAGACAGGTGGACACACTCAGGTGAGGACAGACAGGTGGACACTCTCAGGTGAGGACAGACAGGTGGACACTCTCAGGTACAGACAGACAGGTGGACACTCTCAGGTGCGGACAGACAGGTGGACACTCTCAGGTGAAGACAGACAGGTGGACACTCTCAGGTGGGGACAGACAGGTGGATAATCTCAGGTGAGGACAGACAGGTGGACACTCTCAGGTGAAGACAGACAGGTGGACACTCTCAGGTGTAGACAGACAGGTGGACGCTCTCAGGTGAAGACAGACAGGTGGACACTCTCAGGTGTGGACAGACAGGTGGACACTCTCAGGTGAGGACAGACAGGTGGACACTCTCAGGTGTGGACAGACAGGTGGACACTGTCAGGTGAGGACAGACAGGTGGACACTCTCAGGTGAAGACAGACAGGTGGACACTGTCAGGTGAAGACAGACAGGTGGACACTCTCAGGTGTAGACAGACAGGTGGACACTCTCAGGTGTGGACAGACAGGTGGACACTGTCAGGTGAGGACAGACAGGTGGACGCTCTCAGGTGAGGACAGACAGGTGGACACTCTCAGGTGAGGACAGACAGGTGGACTCTCAGGTGAGGACAGACAGGTGGACACTCTCAGGTGAGGACAGACAGGTGGACACTCTCAGGTGATGACAGACAGGTGGACACTCTCAGGTACAGACAGACAGGTGGACACTCTCAGGTGAGGACAGACAGGTGGACGCTCTCAGGTGAGGACAGACAGGTGGACACTCTCAGGTGAGGACAGACAGGTGGACACTCTCAGGTGAGGACAGACAGGTGGACACTCTCAGGTGAGGACAGACAGGTGGACACTCTCAGGTGAGGACAGACAGGTGGACAGTAAATCAGCTCAAACTCTTGAGACTGCAGCTGATTGTCAGCTGTAACCATCATGCAGGAATGTTCCACCTGTGTGAGAGGAAATAACTTGTCAGTCGTCCAAAGATTGTTGAGGAAAGACAAACAGAAACAGGCGGTTTATCATTTTCATGTTAGTGTGAATCAGTTTAAACAGTCCTGTCATCTGTTCACAATACAAACTGCTGAGTCTGACAAGAAAAAGTCTCATTGTTGACATGATTTGACTTTGAGACGCCTGTTTCTGATTGGCTGAATGTAGCTGCTGTCGATAGTCGTGGTGCGACGTGATGTGATGGACGGTTGTGTTGCCTAGCAACAGCAAAGCAGCTCAGTGTGATGAGGATCAGAGCTGCTTTTTCTAAAGTGATGTCATGTCCATGTTTGCATGCTGAAAGAGAACGTGCTGCTCTGACCCCCCTCCTCCTTTCAGGCTGCAGCCTGCTGGAGTCCGATGGTTGACACCAGGTCTGAGGAAGTGTAAGTGTGTTTTTCATTTCATTCATCAAAACAAAGCTCATTCACATCCTACTGAGGATGAAGATGATGTCATCATCAAACAGATGATAGATCAATAACTGCAGCTGTATTGTGTCTCGTTCTCTCCATCAGATTTCTGTCGACTCACACTGGATCCAAACACAGTAAACAGAAAACTCAAACTGTCTGACAACAACAGGAAGGTGACATATGTGTATGAGGATCAGTCATATCCTGATCATCCAGACAGATTTGATGTCTGGTCTCAGCTGCTGTGTAGAAATGATCTGACTGGTCGCTGTTACTGGGAGGTCGAGTGGAGAGGAGGAGTTTATATATCAGTGAGTTACAGAGAAATCAACAGGAAAGGAAACAGTGATGACTGTGGGTTTGGATGGAATGATCAGTCCTGGAGTCTGGACTGCTCTGATGATGGTCGTTACTCTGTCTGGCACAATAACAGATCAACATCCATCTCCTCCTCCTCCTCCTCCTCCTTCTCCTCCTCCTCCTCCTCCTCCTCTGTCTCTAACAGAGTAGCAGTGTATGTGGACTGTCCTGCTGGCACTCTGTCCTTCTACAGAGTCTCCTCTGACACACTGATCCACCTCCACACCTTCAACACCACATTCACTCAGACTCTGTGTGCTGGGTTTGGGGTCTGGCCTAACTGGTCTGGTTCCTCAGTGTCTCTGTGTGGTCTGTAGGAGGAAGAGTCTCCTCCTGTTAGAGAAACTTTCTCACTGCTGACCAGATAGTTCAGTCTGTACAGGATCACACACAGCTGATGGTATTTAGTACCAACATGATCTCTCACTGCTTGTAAATGTAAACATGGTTTCCACATGATTGACAGTTTTTGTAAAATGAATCAAATGATAAACTGAGTCCAGTTGTTGTTGTTTTCTGTTGTTAGTGTATTAGAAAGGCTTGAACTGTAATGGGATCATGGGAATGGGATCTTTACAATGTTTAGTTGTAGTTCTTCTAGTAGTTTCATAGTAACTGTGTTACCTGATTCCTTCACTTATTTAGAGATCACATGACAAATGATGGTCAGAACAACAGGCCTCCTATTGGCTGGTTAAATGAACACCTCTAATGGTGAAGGCTGAGGCTCAGCAGCTGGAGTGTGGCTGCTTTTATGCTGCGTTCATATCATATTGGAATGATGCTAATTATGAGATTCTGACTTGTAAATAGAATTCAGGTCAACATTCAAGTGGTAATTATGAAGTGGAAAAGCTGAAAGCTCTGATATTTACTGGATATGCTGGATTATTGTCAATAACAGTATTTTTGAGCCTCATTCCACCAACTTTGTAATCATGCAGCCGTCTTGATTTGTTGTGTGACATGAACGCTGGCGAGTTGTAAACATGGGAATCTTTCCCGCCTCTACCATCCATCCCATATGATGTGAACACAGCATTAGAGATGAGAAGTCCAGGAGCTGTTGTGTGTTTCTGACATACAGGAAGTATTTAGTTTTTCTCTGGAGTGTTTATTTAGTTCCTGTGTAGAGAATAAAGTTCATGATGATCAGTAGCTGATGTTAGTTTTCTCCATTTATTTTTGTGTGTGTGCATGTTAATTCATATCTAATTTCATATAGTAGATTGAAGGTATTTGACAGTTTCAGGACTGTTTAAAGTGTCAGTTTAATGTGTTTAGCTCACATTCAGTCTGACAGCTGTTGTTCAACATCAGACACACATTATTATTCCAAGCAGAGTATTTTTATATTCTTAAAACATGTGCGGAGGATCTTTAAAGTTCAGACAGTCTGTGACGACACAACTGACGTCAGTTAAAGTCCGTTTTGATTTTTTACATCCGCTGTCAAACTTTTTTGGCTTTTGTTGGTCAGAGCGACTCAAACATGATGAGTTCTGATGGTGTTTATTGATCAGATTGATGGATTGGATTCATGTTCTACAGACACACTGTGAGATACATAATCAAAGTCTAAAAATACATCAAAGGAACTTTACAACATATCTGATATACTGTGTAAACTTTGTAAATGTGCATCACATAAGATAGATGATGTGGTTCAGTCAAACTGCTGATGTGAGAGTGGAAGAACAAACTGGTTTTAATGGTTTTAATGGTGACACTCTGTAAAGAGACAGTTTGATTTCTGATGGTGAATGAAAAGACTTCATATAAATATGTTTAATAAGTATGTATTTGAACACTGGTGGAGTTTATTGATCCACTGGATGTGATTATTTCAAACATCTTCATTTCTTTTTAAAGCCTAAATGTTCCTGTTTTCATGTTTTAAAGTGTGAGTGAAGCAAACAGCTCCTCCTCTGACAGGATGTGATGCTGTGAGTGAACAGCAGGTGGCAGCAGACGCTCATGTTTCTGTTCCTCCAACACTTGAGTTTCACACAGTTTATATGTTCAGAGGTGGAAGAAATAAAACGCATCCTTTACTTTAGTAAAAGTAGTAAAACTACCATCAAATACTCTTTTACAAGTAAAAGTCCTGCATTCAACAATATATTGAAGCTCTGAGAAATAAAATGTAGTGAATCATGAAACAGTTGAGTGTTTCTCTCTGACATGTGGAGGAAAAGTAGAAGGTGTGCCCACCAGTCCTCCCATAACACAGTCTAACTGGTCCCAGTATGAATCTAACAGTGGGCAGACTGGTTTGATGATGGTGTGTGTATATTCAGTATCTATATGTTGTAGATTATTCTATGAAGGATGATATTAAAATATATTTAGATTTCATTATCTGCTGTTTTTAACCGTCTTGCCAAGTTGTGACTGTTGGCGTCGACCTGAACAGGAAACAGTCACAACCTGGAAAAATGTTCAAAACCTTTTTAATGGTGGAACCAGCAGAATATATTTTCATCCAGATGTTTCAAAGAGTCTTTGGCTATAGAGCTTGGTTAGAACAATGTAAAAGTGGGCTAATATTCAGATAATAAAGAGGTAATAATAATGTCATATAATGGTAGTTAATAAGTAATAGCTTGGTATTAACAGTGGGTGTAACCACGGTAACAAAGGGCAAAGAAGAAAGGGGATATTTAGTGGAAATAAACCTAAAGAACAATGAGGCAGAACTAATTACAAACATCACAGTAACATTTCAGTAACTATACAGTAACCTGCTAATAATAAGGTTATATCATGTTTTTATTTAAAACAGTAATATGGTGACATTAATGGGGTAATAGCCTGATAATAATGATGTAATATGGTTCATATTTTCTAAATATTATGGGCTACTATCAGCGTCATACCTTCAAATGACATCACAGTTCTTGGACGTCTAAATCAGTGATTATCAGATTAACCTGCTGAAATTCTTCGTCTCTCATGTTCCAAACATGAACTTTTGTTTTGAGGTAAAAGTGTAAAAATTCTTCTTTTAATGCTGTGATTTGTTACCTGGAAACACGTCTGCTAGTTTCTGTGTAATAGCCATGAATCAGTGCTGCAAAATGCATAACTACATATTTCTACTTCATTTCACGGTGATATTAGATTAAACCAACAGCAACAAGCCAAACCAAGAGGCACAGTGATCACCTGGAAACACACCTGGTAGGCCTAACCCTTCCACTGTTAACTCAACACAACATGTGCTACTGTTGATGAAAAGTTCCAGAAATATATGCTGCCTATGGACATATTTCACTCATCAAACTTCAGCTTCAAACAAGCCTTTTAAAAACATGTTTTTTATTATTATGGTATTTTGAAGTTAAAGAAAATACATCATTTTTTATCTTAGGTAACATGAAAGGAAGCATTTAGCAGCTGATTCATGGCTGTTACACAGAAACTAGCAGGTGTGTTTCCAGGTAATCAATATGTCTCTTGGTGTTGGTTTCATCTCATCACAATCACCAAACATCACCGTCAAATGAAGTAGAAACTGGTAGTTTTGCATTTTGCATCTTTAGATGTGTTTCACATTATTATCTCTTTATTTTTGGCCCCTTATTATCTAATATTAGCTAGTTATAGCCATTGTTAATACCAAGCTTTTACATGTTAATTAGCATTATTACTAGCTGGTTATTATCAAATATTACCCACTATTACCTTGTTATTACCCAGCTGGAAGGTAAAGTGCTGCCACAAATCCTTCCAGCAGACACCAACAAAACTGCTTCTACGGTTCAACCTCAGTTTAGTCTCACTGGTGAAGTTTCTTACTGGATTTAAACCAGTTCATTTGTTAAATCTTTCTGGTTTTAATTGATACGTTTGTCAGTTGATACATATATATGTGGTTGTTGAGAAATAATAATCAATCTGTCCGTTCTGAACAGACACGTTTTGAACGGGCTCTGCACTAGTTCTAATAAAAAAAGAACTGTTAACTATTATTATTCTTCATTTCTTAAACTGTGCTGGTGTGTTTTTGTATTTCAGGATTGTATTGATTAGTTTTTATGTTGAATGTGTTTCTTTATGTTTCTTTGTCTTTTAACATCTTGGGACCATGTTGGAAATACGTGTTTTCACTGTAACATGTTATCACTTGGATTTCTGTTTTGTGTCTGTAATCCATAAATAAATAAATCATATCACAAACATAACTTTGCTCCAACAAATGTTTCTATATACAGGTGAGAGTGTTGAAGGTTACAGCATTTATAAATGACTTTAAATTAGATGAGAAATCATCCGAAACAAAGAAAACTGTTTTCTCTGCACTTTATTGTTGTAACAAAGACTTTTTCTTTTAACCTTCAGTTGGTTTTTAAATAAATAAGATAAATCAAGGTAAAATAACTTCATTTATTATTTATTTTCATATTTCAAACCAGGCAGCAGGTGTTGCTTTGTGTGTCTGCAGCCTGTCAGGATGTCTGATCACAGAGGAAGGCTGTGCAGCTCTGTCCTCAGTTCTCAGCTCCCAGTCCTCTAGTCCGAGAGGGCTGGACTTGAGTAACAACAACCTGCAAAGTTCAGGAGTGAAGCTGCTGTCTGTTGGACTGGAGAGTCCACACTGTACATTGGAAACTCTCAGGTCATGATTCATCAACCTGATCAACTGATCACCATTTAAAGTGTGATTTATATGAATTGATAAACACCTGGACATTTTCTCTAATCAAATTATTTTCAGACTAGTTGTGTGTTTAGACCCTGTGAATAACTTTCTACTAACATATTTTCATTAGTTTTGTTCTTTCTCCGCTGTTGGAACCTGAAATACCAGAGAGGAGTTTTAGATTCAAAAACTGAATGAAGAACTGTGTAACTGGCCCAAAGTAAAACACATACAGATAACTTATTGAGTGAACAGTGTTTTGGTAACAGTTGTAGTTTCTTTTAATTTCAGAGCAGTATCTGTGCTGGGATGATAGTGATTTTTAGTCACAATGGTGATATGATAGTGCACCCCAGCTGTTATGTGGTTAACCACCATTTAATTCATCTTTTGTTTCAAACAACCTTAAAACTCATGATTACTGAAACTGTGTGAAGTACAGTCTGTGACTGAGAGTGAAGGAGTCAGAAATGTTTGTTTGTTTTTACATTTATTTCCACAACATTCAGTCCTTATATGCCACATTAGTTGGGATTCCTGTTCTGTATTCAACTGTGAGCATCTGAGACAGAGTCATTTACCTCTGTGATGTGACGAGAAGGCCTGGCTTTTAGTCTCTGCTCTAATTCATCCCAAAGGTGTTCTATTGGGTTGAGGTCAGGACTCTGTGCAGGCCAGTCAAGTTTATCCACACCAAACTCTCTCATCCATGTCTTTATGGACCTTGCTTTGTGCACTGGTGCACAGTCATGTTGGAACAGGAAGGGGCCATCCCCAAACTGTTCCCACAAAGTTGGGAGCATGGAATTGTCCAAAATCTCTTGGTATGCTGAAGCATTCAGAGTTCCTTTCACTGACTCCGTCCTCACGTCTCTCTCTCATCCTCGCTGGGAGAAGAGACGCGAGTGAGAGAAACCAGGAGACACGTTAGCGTAATAAAAAGTATCCCAAAATGCATTTCACACCAACCGGCAGCGATGGCCGAGACTTTGAGTCAGGCTAAAAGCTGTTGTAACTTTAATTGTAGGATTATTAATATGTGACTTTATTAATTTTTAATGTTTTTTTTTAGGAGAGAAAGTAACATGTAGATTCCAACATGTGGCCAGTTTATCCCAGTAACTCCAGTCTGTAAACCTGCTGGGATGTGTTGGGAGATGTTTGGACCAGCCGCTCATCTCAGCTGCTAGCAGCCCGACTCCTGAGATGATCGGCCGGTCAACATGTGGTCATCCCGGGGAGAACATGATCCATGAACTGATCTGCAGCTCTTTGCTGATTCACCGCTGGCTCTAATGTCTCCGCAGCATTTAGATATATGATATAATTCCTTCTGGAAGATAAATGTTGGTCTCACAGATGAAATCTAACAATTGTAGCTGCAACATTAGTTTGTCTGAATGTAAAGTGAAGCTTCATTTTTTTACTGGACAGAACAGCAGCGCTGCCTCTGGAGCTCCACATGTACACATATCACCACATTTACACACATATACATGGATTCAAATGAACAGATTCATTTCATTTATTTTATTAAGCTACATAACAGTTTAGATTTTTATTATAGCTACATTACAGACTGAATAACATCATTTACTGCATCTCTCTGTCAGTGAGGTTTTTGTTTTGTGAGATAAAAAGTGTTAGTGGAGCTTTGAGTTGAGATTATTTTGTCACAGTACAGTCAGGTAGGTGTGTTGAAGCTGAGCTGCTGCTGTTCCAGCTGCAGAATGATCTACTGCGTCCTCTCGTCCTCACAAGTTTGTACTACTGAGTCCAACTTGCCAAGTCTGAACTAGCAAGTACACAAGTCCCAACTTGGTGTATTTGGTATTGAGAATATATCAAGTACGTCATATATAAGATATATGCACATATTTTTTCCAGCTGGCTGAGGAGACTATTATGCATGCAAGCATAGATTGTACTAAATATGATCAATAAAGACAATATATGAAGGAAGAACTCAGGAAGACTGGACTTCAGGAGCTCAGTGTAAAACTTAAATGAACCTGCCAAGTGGGTGCAGCAGTAGTTTTCTTTGAGTTTATTAGACAGACAGGATTAATGTGTAGGATTTAATCTCTGGTCCACACCCCGGAGCAGAAGGTGGCGGTAAGTAAAGTTTTCCTAGTGGGGACCCCCAGACCCCTCACTGATAAACTGGTCTGACTGGAGCTATATTTATATTTATACCCAGCCTGAATGATTTTCCCAGTCCAGCCCTGCTGTATAATGTAAGACTGAGACAGACAGGTGGACACTCTCAGGTGAGGACAGACAGGTGGACACTCTCAGGTGGGGACAGACAGGTGGACACTCTCAGGTACAGACAGACAGGTGGACACTCTCAGGTACAGACAGACAGGTGGACACTCTCAGGTGAGGACAGACAGGTGGACACTCTCAGGTACAGACAGACAGGTGGACACACTCAGGTGGGGACAGACAGGTGGACACTCTCAGGTGAGGACAGACAGGAGGACACTCTCAGGTGTGGACAGACAGGTGGACGCTGTCAGGTGAGGACAGACAGGTGGACGCTCTCAGGTACAGACAGACAGGTGGACACTCAGGTGAGGACAGACAGGTGGACACTCTCAGGTACAGACAGACAGGTGGACTCTCTCAGGTGAGGACAGACAGGTGGACGCTGTCAGGTGTGGACAGACAGGTGGACGCTCTCAGGTACAGACAGACAGGTGGACACTCAGGTGAGGACAGACAAGTGGACACTCTCAGGTGAGGACAGACAGGTGGACAGTAAATCAGCTCAAACTCTTGAGACTGCAGCTGATTGTCAGCTGTAACCATCATGCAGGAATATTCCACCTGTGTGAGAGGAAATAACTTGTCAGTCGTCCAAAGATTGTTGAGGAAAGACAAACAGAAACGGGCGGTTTATCATTTTCATGTTAGTGTGAATCAGTTTAAACAGTCCTGTCATCTGTTCACAATACAAACTGCTGAGTCTGACAAGAAAAAGTCTCATTGTTGACATGATTTGACTTTGAGACGCCTGTTTCTGATTGGCTGAATGTAGCTGCTGTTGATAGTCGTGGTACGACGTGATGTGATGGACGGTTGTGTTGCCTAGCAACAGCAAAGCAGCTCAGTGTGATGAGGATCAGAGCTGCTTTTTCTAGAGTGATGTCATGTCCATGTTTGCATGCTGAAAGAGAACGTGCTGCTCTGACCCCCCTCCTCCTTTCAGGCTGCAGCCTGCTGGAGTCCGATACTTGACACCAGGTCTGAGGAAGTGTAAGTGTGTTTTTCATTTCATTCATCAAAACAAAGCTCATTCACATCCTACTGAGGATGAAGATGATGTCATCATCAAACAGATGATAGATCAATAACTGCAGCTGTATTGTGTCTCGTTCTCTCCATCAGATTTCTGAAACCTTTCGTCTCACTGAGAGACGTCCTCGTCCAATCAGAGCAGCTGAATCAGTTTGTCAGTTATTTATTACAATCTATGGTGTGAGTGATGTCAGCAGTCATTAGAATGATTACTGCCCTCCATCAATACACCAGTCAATCAATAAACATGCTGTCAAGTGTCACATTGAGTTTGGACCTTTACTGTACTGTTCAACACATTTCTGGTGAATCCTTTCACAATAAAATGCAGCAACCAAAATAAAGTTCCTGATTTCCTTTCGTTCCAGATGTTCCAGATGTTCTAGTTATTCACAGCACAGATTTGAAGCTGCTTTAAAATTGCACTGCGCTGCCTAATCTGCATAAACAGCCTCAGCTGCGCCTCCTCCAGGCTGTGAGAACAAATGGACAATAAAGACTAAATCTATGTGATGAGGATTTATACAGTCTGTCAATGTTTGACTTTAGCTGTTCCAGGTTCTTTATTCCAAAGGTCAGCGCTGTGCTGGGATCATATTTCTTTACAGTCACTTCTGGTTAAAGATGAATTCAGAGTTGAGACTGTTTGTGAAGCAACTGACATTTGAAATCTTCCTGCTGTGAGTTACATGTTTGTTCTTCCTACGTTTGGTTTCCTGGTTGAAGCTGCTGATTAATTTCACCTTCACTCATCAGCTTGATGAAAATGATTTTCAGCATCTAAAGGTAACGTAAGCAACAGGTTTCATCATGTTTGTGTCAGCGGGGGTTAAAATGATGTGACACCAGTAGAGATGGTGCTAGTAGTGATTTATTATGTTGCTTTGTTGAATACTGGTGGAAGGTTTGAAACCTCGTTAATCCTCTTTGACTCTAATTAGCTTTGCTAACAAGATGCTGTTTAGACAACAGAAACATCAGAGGAAACTCTGGAAAAGCTTCATTAGTCAAAATTCAGCCTGTTGACACACTAAGTGACCAGAAAAATAGAAACACTGAATAATACAATGAAATACAACAGTGATGCAATAAGTGTTAAGTTTTGTTGAGGTTCATTGGTTCTGTGGTTGTTGTTTTGGACTTAATTACTTTGAAAGATGTTTCTGATATTTAGTCAACCTCATTTTCATATATAGAGGAGAGAAACTTATTACAACCACAAATATAACAGAGTCTGGTGACTGTAGTTTATTATTATTGATGACTGTGACAGTTTATTGATTATTGATCAAACACCAGCTGGTCCTGAGGAACCGTCTGCAGCCACTCGTCTGACCTGCAGGTGGCAGCAGAACTGCAGCTTCATCAGCCTGAAAACCTGCATTTAATCAGAAGATACATCACATTAAATACATTCACTTCTCTGTCAGATTATATTTAGTTATAACATGATTCATCACAGTTATTTAACACGTTTTTACAACAAGTTCAACTAATTATTATTATCAACTTATTTCCACAGTGATCCTGACTTTAAATAAATAATAATACACTTTTATTACACTTTTCCACAGTTACAAAGTGATTCACAAATATAAGTAAAACATTTGAAATGCATTAAAGAAGTCGTGATCACACACACATTCATACATTCTGTATATATGTAGATGGGAAGGTGAGGTAGAAAGAGCTTCAGCTAGAAGTAATCCAGGAGAAATGATCTGGAAGTTTAGTGATCTTCAGTCGGTGGAGACGGTTAGTCAGAGTTTATATCAGTATTTAACTCGGCTGCGTGAGAAAGAGTTAGCTAGAGGAAGTATAGCTGAAGACTAGATCACTAAAGAAAGAGCTCAGTAGCATCATGGAGGAATATATCTATAGAAATAATCTAAGCTGCAACATTAATGCAACTAGGATGCAGCTACTCACTAACTTTAAAGAAAAATGATCAAAAGATATTCTGTTAAAACCAAAATGACAGACTTGTATTGAAATGAATCACTCCTGTGGTAGTGAACCTTATATTGAACCACATGGTACCAACAGGTCCCCTCCTGTTCAAACATCCAGGTTATGTGAGCTGTGTGAACTGGGAGACGTTGACAATCAATCACATTTCTTTTGTATCGTCCCTGTTAAGAGAATTTATTGAGTGAAATGTATGATTGAAATTCAGGAATATTTCTGAGTCCTGATGAAGAAAAGATGGACGTTAGTTTCATTTTAGTGTCTTTAAGTTGGAAAGTTTAGTTTGTAAAGCTGTAAAAAAGCCAGGATGGTTTGTTAGTTTAATATCATCAATCAGATGAGATGCAGCGTCTGCTGGTTTTGTTGATAGTAAATTTGAAGCACAAGTGGGTTTGACATTTATAAATGCATGACACAATAATATCAGTAATAACAATTGTTTCTCCATGTGTGAATTCAAATAGGCACTTTAAACTTGAATGGAGCCAGGGAAGATAGTAAAAGAGCTGCGTTCTTTAAGCTGATGGAGCTGAAGAACATAGATGTGAAGTGAATCCAGTGAATCCAGTGAATCCAGTGAATCCAGTGAATCCAGTGAAAGGACTGAGCCTGAGCTCAGTAACACACTGCTACTGTCAGGTGACTCAGACATCCAGCAAAAAGAGAGCATGCTCTTCTCCATGTTCTTCCTCTTGTTTTCCATTTGCCACCTGATGCTGTGTTTGCTCCATCTGATGGACCAGAGATTATTTCAGTGGAGAAATCAGAGCGGTTCATTTCTTATTTACTGAATGTCTCTTAGTTATGAGAAGATTGTTTTATCCAAACAGTCCAAAGATTTAACTGTAAGATGAATCAAGCCATCTTCCTAAATGTCGTCGTGTACCAGTCATACACTCTCTTCACATAGAAAAATTATTTGTAGGTCAAAAATGTCACAAAATTGTGTGAAAGTGTTCCTTCTCTGAACTGACGCCATTAAAGTTCAGCACAAACATCATTCTGTCATCAGATAAATCCTCTAATCAACTCAGACATTCCACAGATGAAGCTGTTTTAGTGTAATACAATAAAACTAAATAAATGCTACATTTACAAGTATGTGTTTACTGAGTTTAAAGTGCAAAGTGTTGCTTTCACTTTCACTGACAAACAAAATGGAGACACTGACGTCTGTCAAATGGAGCCTGAAAGAATCAATAAGTTACTAACATGAAATATATTCAACCATACAGAAAATATAAACATCATAAAACAAATAACACTGAGAAGAAACAATGGGTTTCTAATTACTGATTGACAGAAACTGATTTAAAAATGTTGGAAAGATTAAATGATTCATCAAAGTTATTGAAGCACCTTCGTGACGCTTTATTCTGGATAAATGAAGGTGAATTTGTGAAATAAAAGAGAACTTTTTTCATTCCAAAGGGAACTTTTATTCCCAAAATGCTCAAGATACAAAAACATATATATATAGTATATACATATAGAAATATTCCACATATACATACATAAAAAAATAAAAAGTATTCATAAATAATAACATCAAACAATAAAGATGGAGTAAATGTATAAAACAATTAAATAAGAGAGAATAAAAGAACAAAACAGGGTGCAACACACATGAAAGTGAAGGATGACAGAATGAAAACTAAATTATTATTATTATGAGCAAATAATAATCATCTGTGTTACAAATATTACACAGTACAAGCACAAAAATACAGAGAAAAGAAAGAAAAGAACAGTATGAACTTAAGAATGAAACAGAAAGAAAAGAATATTTCAGAAACAGGAAATGAAGAGAAAGAAAATGTTCCAACAGTTTCTTCTTCTGGTAAAAAGGATCGACTCATTGTCTAACTGTGGTTACACATTTAGACAGTAAGTGAAAGAGTTGTGGAGTCTCTGTCTTTAGTTTTTATATGTCTCCTACTGGCCACATGTCAGAAACTCTCTTCTTGTCTTACTGTGTAAACTGGTTTAAGTCTCTGTCTGTCATCAGTCAGTTATTCAGTTATTCAGTCAACATTCAGGGTCCAGGTACAGTTGTGCACCACAGTGACTTGGTACTTTACAAGCTGTGAGGCTATGAATGAGGAAATAAACCCTGCAGTGACAGAGATCGATCAGTTAACAGTATTTAGCAAGAACCAGCCTGCTCTTATGATGATGAGATGCCACCGTCACTCCACTATCAGTCAAAATATAACAGACAGGAAGTGGCTCAGAGACAGATGGGATCACACATGAATAAAGGTTCTAAAAGGACATTTATAGAGAAAAACGCCTCTAAAGATGCTCTCTATGTGAATTTACCGTATAAAATAATGTAATAATGTTCGTCAGTAATGAATGCAGTGTGTGATGCAGGTAGTTTCCTGACATCCTCTCTGACTCTGCTTATTGGCTCCTGAGCCAGGAAGCCAAACCAATCACACGAGCTGGAGGCAGAGAGAGGGACGTCACATGATACAGACATACAAAGGCTGATTCAGCAGCTCTTCTGTGGCTCAACACTGAAATTGTTTCCATGACAGTGAGAATATGTGAGTTATTGAATGAGATGCAGTTTTAATTCGGTCCTTAAGTTAATGCTTAGTGAATACATGAAGAGCAGAAAAACACTCAACACATGAAATTTACTTCCTTTTTCCAAAGTTTAATTGCATTAGAAGAGTTCCTCACTAACCAACAGAGTCCAGCCTGTGGTGAGTAAAGGAGCCTGCCTGACGATAATCTGACCTCTCTGTTGTACATGATGTGTCAAGAACAATTTCATTTCTACAGTGATGTAGATGATACACATACCTGGATATGGACCTGTTAATATTATTTCTTATTATTTCTGGGCCTTTAAAGCCTTTCTCAGTGAGATTTAGGACGATATGCAATAAAGGACCCCAGCAAGACTTAAACCGGAGATGCTGTGCTTCATGGTCAGCGCCTTAAACCACTAGACCTCCACTACACCTCACATTTAAAACGTTCACATTCAAAATAAGCTCTGTCCCCCTAAAACCTGATGGTATAGTTGCAAAATATCAATTATTACCTGAAAGTATCCAAAAATTGTTTAAAATGAGAGAAAGTCGATGTGATCTGAGAGGAATTTACATGTTTAAGTAAAGATCAGTGAGGACTGATGTAATAAATCATTGTATTTCAGTCAAAGGTGTGAATTTATGAACAGTGTTTCTGACAGGAAGGGAGGTTAGAGATGGGTCGAGTCCAAGAGTTGAGTCCAGATTATGATACATAATTCATTGAACCTGGAGCTCTACAGCCTCTTCATCACTGCCCTCATGTTCTTCACTTAGTCTGGTATACCTGGTTCTACTGCGATTTGTATCCATTTCCTGGAGCTTCTGTTTGAACCATTCCAGGAATTCATCCCGTTTTATGGAAACTTTCACTGGAAGCGTCTGAACCTTGTAGAACCTGTCAGTGGTGTAGGGCCCTGTTGCATTAGCTGTGATCATCTCATCTATTTTACTCAGCAGGTCTTTTCTCATTGAAAACATTATACACATATTTTGGTGTATAATGTAATAATTCAAAAAATTCTGGCACATTCAGGCACAGTTATTTTCTGCTTCAAACACTGGAAAGGAAAATACGACATTTAAAACATGTGCTGCAAAAGGTGCTATAAAATCTACATATTATGCATATGCATTATATGCATAATATAATGTACCTGATGCCTTCAGTATTTGAAGAGCCAGCTTTTTCATCTCATGTGCCATTTCCTTTTTTTCAATCATTTTCTGAATATATTTTGTTGTATATTTTCAATGGTCCTTTATTGTGAAATTCACCAGTGAAATGCTCTGGAAGTTGTTGTGCAGCTAGCTGGGGTCCTGTAGGATGTAGAGAAGTGGAATCATTGATTGGAAACAGGAAGTTTCCTTTTTTTTGAAATTTTGAATATATTTTTGTGTATAATACAATCAAAATCTCTCTCTCTATGTCTCTCTCTCTCTCTCTATGTCTCTCTCTGTCTCTCTCTCTCTCTCTCTCTCTCTCTGTGTCTCTCTCTCTATGTGTCTCTCTATGTCTCTCTCTATGTCTCTCTCTCTCTCTCTCTCTCTCTCTGTTATTTCCTGTTGAAGTTTAGTTTCTCTTTCTGTTCTCGTCGTGTCGCAGCTTCTTTTCTTCTTCTAAAGGTATTTATTGTGACTTTATTGTGTTTATATTGTGACAGTTTTCACTGTTTGACTCTTGAATGACTCTTTGTTCATCTTGTTAGTTTAGTTCCAGTAGAAACAGCAGAAATCTGTAGTTCAGAACTCTACTAACAGTCAACACAAATCAACATGCTGGAAGTTTTCCTCCATTTTAGGTTCACTGTTCAAAGTAGTGATGGGCGGACCGATTCTTTTCACAGTATCGGTTCCTTCCAGTTGATACATGTAAATATATCGAACCTTTGGAGTTTTGATACTTTTTGCAAAATGTGCCGTCAGTTTCTCTGTGACACTCAGTTATAGTACAGACACATTCGACAACTGCAGTCAAGTCAGCCGCCACTCCGGAAATTACAGTCCAACTAGCCGCCACGTACTTTCCTACTGGTCCTTTATTGTTTAATTCCACAGTGAAATGTTCTGGAAGTTGTTGTGTTGTTGCTGTTTCAATCAAACTGTAATATTATCGGTCGACTGTACAGGAAATGACAGCGATGTTAAACCACATTTAGTCGACGGACCATCTTTGTCTTCCAAGCAGAAAAAACTCATTACCGTAATAACGGAAGTGTGCGCGCAGTAGGAAATTACGTGGCGGCTGACTTGACTGCAGTCATTCGACAGCCCGTGCTGCCTGCCCCACAAAATTTCTCTTCAGAGCATTACCAGTCATCATGTATAAGTTTACATTAATAAAGATAAAATATTAATTTCAATGCATTGATTCAGCATCCCACTTGTATGTAGGTAGGCTATATAAGCTCAATACGATGTGACAGAAATGTGATGTGTCACTGACCAACGATCAGTCGGTGTTTTTGAGGGGCGGGTAGCAGAGAGAGCAGCAGGTGGTTCAGTCTCGTTCAGTGAGTAGCTGCCAGGCTGTCTGGACTCGAGTCACTCACCGACGTCCCCGTTGGAGACGGTGATTCCCGCTCATTCATCGGTGCTCATTCATGTTTAGAGCGACTGCACCACCGTAGCAGGCAGGCAGTGTGAGCAGGACCCTACGATAACAGTGATGGGTGTGGGCGGTATGAGTGGGAAAAGTCCGGGATTCATGAGCACTCGCTACGTTTGACACTAAAAAGATTCGTTTGTTCATTTTTGCTCATCACTAGTTCAAAGTGTCCAATAACAGCTGACAGTACTGAGTCAGTGTTCACAGATCAATAACTTACATCATTTGTCCAACAACCTGCTCTGTCTGTATTAGTAACAGCTTCAAGTTCAAATAACTTGATTTATTTACAAGAAGAAGAAACACAGAGAACATGTGGGTCACATGCTGAGTAAAAATAGAGTTACAGTCCATAAAAAGTACAAACATAGAAGTAAAAACAGGTAAAAATATCTTAATCTACAACATACAGAGTGTGTGTGGCAGTGGTGGAGGAAGGGGTTAAATCTGGCCGGAGCTTTCAGACTCTGTGTGACGCTGATAGATGTGTAATGTAGCTCCTTTCCTCTGACTTTAATGAACAGCTGTGGCTGTCACACAGCAGCAGCATCCATACCTGTGTCTCCAGACTGGGAGACAGTGGTAACTTCATCAACTATTTAAATCTTCTGATGAGGCGTTGAGATCTCACGATAGAATTATTAACTTAAAGGCTTTTCTGTACAGAAAACAGGTGACCTGTTACACACAGATTCAGAGTTTATACAGTGAAATCATTGGGAGCAAAGCGGCCGTGCTCAGGATGAGTCCAGATGTGACACCAGTAGAGATTTATGTTGCTTTGTTGAATACTGGTGGAAGTGTTTCCCCTGGGTTGACTGGTTTGGTCTGGCGAGGTGAAGAACATTTCTCTGTTCTCTGTTTCTGTGTTCAGTGTCTTCAGGTTAGGCTAACCCATTGTTGCTAACTGTGGAGCTAACCCCCTTCACGTTTCCAGCAGTTGGGGAAATAACAGACGTGACTTTTCTTGGTCTTGACAAGCTGCAGCATTTATTAACTGACACACTGTAGTCTGTTCTGTACATTTACTGACACACTGACAACTTCCTGCTCGCTCTGATGAAGCTTCACTCAGTCGCTGCACAAACATTACGCACTGCCCTGTTGCCCTGCGTGTATTTCACAGCATCAGAGACAATAATGCAGGTCTTAATGAACGTTACCCCTGTGCCACACATTGTTCCACGTCTGCACTATTTTAACACTAATTCCAACAGTCAACCTTTCACTGTCTGTTGTTACTCTGAAAAATTACCTGCATATAACATGTAATATGTGCATCAATAATAATAAATGAGACTCAAATAAATACACAGCTGACACTGAGTGTTAAAGGCTCAATGTATGATGCTCCTGCTTTTCATAAATGAATGAAATAGATTATTAATAATATGCTGTTTAGTTGTGTTTAATGTTGAGCAGTAAAAGTAAACCATGTTTTAATAGATGTTCTGCAGTGAATTTATTGTTCATCAAACAGTAAAATGTGCTGCAGTTATATTAGGAACACTGTCACTAGCTAGCAAGTCAACAACAGCTCACCAACCTGACAGATACACATTTTATCAGCTTTCAACACGTCACTAACTGCACTTAAACACAGTCATGTGATTATGTTCTGACAGTTTGACATCAAATGAACTCAAACGGTTTCAAACAGTCTTGAGTTTGTTTGTGTAAAACATTTTATTCATTGTCAGAGAAGTTTAGTGTCAGTATGAAGGGTCGCCCCATTCAGTCACCTTTAAACTGGTGCATGTTTTAATAACCAGTATCATGCTGGTAGTGAGGGAGACTTTGTTTCACAGGTGGTATGGTTAGTGATGAACAGCTAATAAAAGTCATTAAATAATATTCTCTGGAATCTTTCTAAACTATATCACAGACAAACTGTTGAAAACATCTTTTCATTGATGATATTCAGTATTTTAACCAAGCTAAGAGCTGCAGCAATAGAAACTAAAGTTCATGTTGCTGCCAAACCTTCATTCAGTATCTTTATACTATATCAATATAAAATCAATGTCACATTATATAAACTACAAAGTGAATCACTGTCATCAAAACACAGTAAACTCTGTTTGTGGAATAATGACGGAGTTTAAACTACAATGTGATGCCTCATCACAGGAAGATCTTTGTTCTGCTGTACAGAACTGCATTTAGTGTTGAGTCAGACAGATTGTTCTCTCTTATTCTGTCTATTTTAATCTTTACTGTACATGATGATGATGATGATGATGAAGATGCTCCATTAATTCAACCATAAATCATGGAAACGTCTGTACTTTGATCCTTATAATCTAACACTGATTGACAGACAACATTCCCACAAGATCAAATAGAATATAACACAGCTGTAGCAACTATAACAGAACCATAAATAAAGATGAATGTAAATAAAAATATGATGCATTGATGCTCTGAAATACAAACATTCATGTGATCTTGTGGCTCCTTCTAATCTCCTCGGGGATAAAAGAGAGAGAACACGTTTAGTGTCTGACAAACTTCACAAGTTTTAACTGTTATTAATCAATAAAGTGTCATTCAGTACAATCTCTAATTAAAACAGCAAGAAGTACAAATGACTCCATAGAAAACCAGAGTCCTCAGACTGATGATGAAGGACTGATGAAGGAGAATCAGCAGCAGTTTCTCTCTCTGTGTTTCCTCTGCAGATGAAGCTACAAAGACTCTGTGACTGGTTGTGGATCTGAATTCACCTGGTGAGTATTTTTATTTCTTCTGCCACACAGCTGACTCCACCAGCAGCTCATCTCCATTAAATGTGCTCTATAGTGGTAAATGAAAAGCCAACAGAGAACTGGAACCTTCTGAAAGTGAAACATTAAACATTAAACCTCAGTGGAAATGAAGAATAATGTCTTACTTTGATGCCATCTGGTGGTTGAATCAAGAATGACGCCGTTGTAACTGCAGTGCTGGTGTGATGTGCAGCTTGTTGTAATGAATGAGCTTGTTGTTGTGTTTGTGTGAAGGTGTTTCTCTGCTATGGATCAGTGTGAGGACAAAGAGGAGGGAGTCCCTCCCTCTAAAAGCTCTCTGTGTGGGGAACATGACAGCCAGACCAAAGCTCAGAGGTGAGATGAGGATCTCTAACTGTCCATCACTGTTCTCCACTCACATCACTCCACCATCATTATTCACACTCAAAGCTCTGTGTGTGTTGTGTTGAAGAACAAAGAAGCAGCACAGACTAGACTCTGCTGGACCTGGACCTGGACCTGGACCTGGACCTGGACCCAGCTGTGTGTCCATGAAGAGTGACCGGTCCATGGAGGAACCTTTACATTTTAAACCTGGACAACCTGCTGATGGAAGGTCAGAATGTAAAGCTGCAAAGACTGAACAGACTTTTCATTTCTATCCAACATGCACATTTATCAGAGCTGTTGTTGTTTCAGGATCCAGCAGCAGAGACCAGACTCTCCTGGACCTGAACCCAGCTGTCTGTCCTTTAAGAGCGACCAGTCGAAGGAACGTTTCATTGATTTTAAAGGAGGACGTCCATCTGCTGATCAGATGTAAGCTGTAACTGACAGTAAACGTCGGGTTATGCTAGAAAAGAACTGGTTTGTACGACGTGTTGTCCGACCACGTCAGTGAAAAGCCGGCCGTCATAGAGAGGGAGGAGACGTGATAATCATTTAAATATGGAGATAAGAGATCACATGTTCAGACAGTCTCTCCTGGAAGACATTCATGGTGTTGCACTCACTTGTTCATATGAAAAGTGACATGATATGATTTATTTATACATTACAGACATAAAAAACATGTTAAAGTGAAAACACTTATTTCCAACATGGACCCAAGATGTTAAAAGACAAAACACAAGACATACAACATAAAACTGAATCACCACAAATTAAATAAAATAATAAACACCCACATCAAAACACAAAGTACAACAAAGACAATTTGATGGCTGAAGTAAAAATGGAATTGCAGATTTCATTATAAACCTGTGAACATGTTCCATAAATAAGTCCTGACCTGACTTCTATAAGCTCCTCTCATTTTTAACAGCTGGATGTGTAACAGGAGGCTGTTCCACAACACGGCAGCAGCTTAAAAAAAGGAACTTCTGGCTACATTATTCACTGGAGGGACTTTATATGAACACACACTGGCCCTGGTGTTATAGCCATGCTGAGTATGTTCCATTGTTATCTGTGAATTATTGAGGAGCAAACCCATTGATAATGTTGAACATATGATGCAGCTTCTGTTGTTCTACTCTGAGCTGTACTGGCAGCAGTCCTACACTTCTGAATTCATCACCAACATGAGTTAAAGAGGATACATTTAATAAATACTGAATAATATTATTTTACATCACCTGCAGTTTGTTCCTAAATTTAGATGTCAAACCACTGAACCAATCAGAACAGGCAGAATCAAACTGATGCTGTACCAATGAGGACATGAGAAGTTTCTCAACAGAAAAGTCAAAAAGAGTCTTAGTCTGTGAAACAGGAACTGAAGTTTGCTGCCACTCTTAGATAATATTTTATCAACAACAGATTCACAGGACAGTGACTGGTCCAATATTATTCCTAAATATGAGACAAAATATTATAAAATTTCAGTTCCATTACAAAAGATTTTCAGTGTATTTGTTCTTGACGTCTTTGTTCCAAACAGGATTGACTGGGTTTTACCCAAATGTATTGAAAGCTTGTTATCTATGAGCCACTCTCTCACACTTTCTGATTCATTACTAAGAGTTGTGAATTTCACTGACATCATTCCCAGATAGCAGTAATGCAGAATCATCAGCATACAGCAGCAGCTTGCATGTCACAGCAGCTGTTGTATCATTTATTACATAAGAAATAAAAGAGGCCCTAAAATAGAACCGTGCAGCACCACACATGTAATATCCTGAGGTTCTGATAGAACCACTTCAACATCAAAGACTTGAGTTCTTCCTGTAATGTAAGAAATAAACCATTTTACAGCAGTATGTCCAAACACCATGCACTGTAACTTTGACAACATTACAGAACGATTCACTGTGTCAAAAGCTTTCTGCAAGTCAGCATAATTTCCTCCATCAAGGTTTTGTCTAATAAAATCAAACAAATGAATAAGACAGGTGTCAGTAGAGTCTGCTGCTGTAAAGCCAGACTGAAGCTCATACAACATATTGTATCTGACTAAATACTCCTCAACCTGCTCAAACACAAGACGTCCAAAAACCTCAGACATGACACCTGCCGACTTTCTCACTTTCTCACCTAAATGTCATTTTCATACTGGGAGCTGCCCAGTTCAACCAGTCTGATACAGGCAGACACTGAGTAGCTCCACTGGAGCAGCTGGAGGTTGTAGCTGCCTTGCTCCAGGGCACTCCAGCAGTGTACAGTGAGGGAGGGAGAGCTGTATGGAGGGTTGTTCAGAGCTGTTGGGACTAAACCAAACTGACTGATGAAGCAAAACACTGAGCTGAAAGCTACAAACAGACTGAACTGTTGATTCTCAGTGGGATCAGCAGGACTAGTAAAGCTTTACCACTACAGGGAGTCATCTGATTCTCTGTTCACATCCAAATATCACTTGATGGACCTTTAGCTTGTGTTTGTCTCTGTGTGGACAGACATAATGTGAGCTCATTCTTCATGATTCCTCCACAGAGTGGACCAGGAGAGCTCAGAGGTTCCCAGTGGTCAGTCTGCCCAGCAGCATCAAACACACCTGGACTCCATATTCATGGTCTGTACATGTACAACAACTACTTTTATATCTATTGTGTTCACAATCATCTCCATGCTGCACTTTGTAGACCAGTGGATTGTCAGTCTGTCCAACATGGATCTAATGTTTGCTTCATAATTTCAGTTTGATTGTGTCATTCATATAGTATTCTGTTCCAGCTGCTGGAGGAGAACATCTTCACCTTTGTGAAGAACGAGCTGAAAAAGATGCAGAAGGTTCTGAGTCCAGATTACCAAGAATGCTTAGAGAGTCAGAGGGAGGATGAGGAGATGTTGGACGGTGAGGAGGAAGAGCAGAGGAGGAGCAGCAGAGAGGCATTTCTGAAGATCACACTGCTTTTCTTGAGGAGAATGAAGCAGGAGGAGCTGGCTGACCGTCTGCAGAGCAGTAAGAGGATTTCTATAAAGATTTAACATGATGGATAAATGAGACATTTACTGATGTCTCAACAGATGGAGGGAAATATGTTTTATTCACTCATTCTTTGAGGGAATGAAATGTTTAAATATTTGCTTCATACTTCATTCATTGATCCTGTTTCCTATGTGTTCATTCAGGGAGTCATGCTGGAAGGTGTCAACGTAAACTCAAGTCTAACCTGAAGAAGAGGTTCCAGTGTGTGTTTGAGGGGATTGCTAAAGCAGGAAACTCAACCCTTCTGAATCAGATCTACACAGAGCTCTACATCACAGAGGGAGGGACTGCAGAGGTCAATGATGAACATGAGGTCAGACAGATTGAAACGGCATCCAGGAAACCAGACAGACCAGAAACAACCATCAGACAAGAAGACATCTTTAAAGCCTCACCTGGAAGAGATGAACCAATCAGAACAGTGATGACAAAGGGAGTGGCTGGCATTGGGAAAACAGTCTTAACACAGAAGTTCACTCTGGACTGGGCTGAAGACAAAGCCAACCAGGACATACAGTTCACATTTCCATTCACTTTCAGAGAGCTGAATGTGCTGAAAGAGAAAAAGTACAGCTTGGTGGAACTTGTTCATCACTTCTTTACTGAAACCAAAGAAGCAGGAATCTGCAGGTTTGAAGAGTTCCAGGTTGTGTTCATCTTTGATGGTCTGGATGAGTGTCGACTTCCTCTGGACTTCCACAACACTAAGATCCTGACTGATGTTACAAAGTCCACCTCAGTGGATGTGCTGCTGACAAACCTCATCAGGGGGAAACTGCTTCCCTCTGCTCGCCTCTGGATAACCACACGACCTGCAGCAGCCAATCAGATCCCTCCTTGGTGTGTTGACATGGTGACAGAGGTCAGAGGGTTCACTGATCCACAGAAGGAGGAGTACTTCAGGAAGAGATTCAGAGATGAGAAGCAGGCCAGCACCATCATCTCCCACATCAAGACATCACGAAGCCTCCACATCATGTGCCACATCCCAGTCTTCTGCTGGATCACTGCTACAGTTCTGGAAGATCTGTTGAAAAGCAGAGAGGGAAGAGAGCTGCCCAAGACCCTCACTGAGATGTACATCCACTTCCTGGTGGTTCAGTCCAAACTGAAGAAGGTCAAGTATGATGGAGGAGCTGAGACAGATCCACACTGGAGTCCAGAGAGCAGGAAGATGATCGAGTCTCTGGGAAAACTGGCTTTTGAGCAGCTGCAGAAAGGCAACCTGATCTTCTATGAATCAGACCTGACAGAGTGTGGCATCGATATCACAGCAGCCTCAGTGTACTCAGGAGTGTTCACACAGATCTTTAAAGAGGAGAGAGGGCTGTACCAGGACAAGGTGTTCTGCTTCGTCCATCTGAGTGTTCAGGAGTTTCTGGCTGCTCTTCATGTCCATCTGACGTTTATCAACTCTGGAGTCAGTCTACTGGCAGAAGAACAAACAACATCCCAGAAGTCTGAAACTAAACAAAAATACACCAAGCCACATTTCTACCAGAGTGCTGTGGATGAGGCCTTAAAGAGTCCAAATGGACACCTGGACTTGTTCCTCCGCTTCCTCATGGGTCTTTCACTGCAGACCAATCAGACTCTACTACGAGGTCTGCTGACACAGACAGGAAGTAGCTCACTGACCAATAAGAAAACAGTCAAGTACATCAAGAAGAAGTTCAGTGAGGATCTGTCTGCAGAGAGAAGCATCAATCTGTTCCACTGTCTGAATGAACTGAATGCTCGTTCTTTAGTGGAGGGGATCCAACAGTCCCTGAGATCAGGAAGTCTCTCAACAGATAAACTGTCTCCTGCTCAGTGGTCAGCTCTGGTCTTCATCTTAGTGTCATCAGAAAAAGATCTGGACGTGTTTGACCTGAAGAAATACTCTGCTTCAGAGGAGGCTCTTCTGAGGCTGCTGCCAGTGGTCAAAGCCTCCAACAAAGCTCTGTAAGTGCACAGATAGTTATTTATTGATTGATTTATTGATTTATTGAAAAGATATAAAGAAGATATTATAAAGAAATATATTCAAGATGGGAGAAAAATACGTTTTTAAGTATGTTTCCACATTTGTCTTCCAGACTAAGTGGTTGTAACCTCTCAGAGAGAAGCTGTGCAGCTCTGTCCTCAGTTCTCAGCTCCCAGTCCTCCAGTCTGAAAGGGCTAGACATGAGTAACAACAACCTGCAGAGTTCAGGAGTGAAGCAGCTGTCTGCTGGACTGGAGAGTCCACACTGCAGACTGGAAACTCTCAGGTCAGAATTCATCAACCTGCAAAACTGATCACCATTTAAACTGTGATTTATATGACTTGATAAACACTTGGACATTTTCTCTACCCAAATTATTTCCAGACCAGTTGTATATTTAGACCCTGTGAATAACTTTCTATTTATATATTTTCATTTGTTTTTTTCTGTCTCCTGAAATACCAGAGAGGAGTTTTAGATTCAAAAACTGAATGAAGAACTGTGTAACTGGCCCAAAGTAACACACATACAGACAGTAATTCAGTTAACAGTGTTTTGGTAACAGTTATAGTTTCTTTTAATTTCAGAGCAGTACCTGTGCTGGGAAGATAGTGATTTTTAGGCACAATGGTGATATGAC
Source organism: Thunnus albacares (assembly GCF_914725855.1). Lineage (NCBI taxonomy): Eukaryota > Metazoa > Chordata > Actinopteri > Scombriformes > Scombridae > Thunnus > Thunnus albacares. The sequence goes on along the minus strand of NC_058118.1, from coordinate 32,090,208 downwards.
AGTGCACCCCAGCTGTTATGTGGTTAACTACCATTTGATTCTTCTTTTGTTTCATACAACCTTTAAACTCTGGATGATTCCTGAAACTGTGTGAAGTAGAGTAAGTGAGTATGAGTGAAGGAGTCAGAAATGTTTTCTTACTGTTCCACAACCTTCAGTCCTTATATGCCACATTAGTTGGGATTCCTGATCTTTATTCAACTGTGAGCATCTGATACAGAGTCATTTACCTCTGTGACATGTTGGAGGTTTGATCTTCTTACAAACTGTAGTCATATCTGTCACCTGCAGCTCTTCATCTTAGCAGCTCATTGTGGCTGCTTCTTCTTTCACTATTCTTTATTTAGACCTATTTTAAGCAGTGAAGAGTTAGCAGATACTAACATCATGTTGACTAAGGTTACAGAAAGCTGGAACTGCCTCACAATACAAAACTTACTGTGGTTGGCCATTTGAATTTAGAAGTAGTGAATGGAAGTATTAAGTTTAACTCTAAAGATTACAGAAACATATTGGTGATAATAGTAATAAACACACTACCCTCCAGTCTTGCAATGATCTTAGATCATGTGACATGTATGTTGTTTTGTGTGTCTGCAGCCTGTCAGGATGTCTGATCACAGAGGAAGGCTGTGCTTCTCTGGCCTCAGCTCTGAGCTCCAACCCCTCCTATTTGAGAGAGCTTGACATGAGCTACAATCATCCAGGAGACTCGGGAGAGAAGCTGCTGTCTGCTGGACTGGAGGATCCACACTGGAGACTGGACTCTCTCAGGTATGGATAGACAGGTGGACTCTCTCAGGTATGGATAGACAGGTGGACTCTCTCAGGTATGGACCAACTCAGTCTCACAGCAATTCATGAAATAGTCATGTAATTTAATCTATCTATTCGTGTACATTAACATGATTTTTCCATTTATTTCGTGACAGTCAGCACGACTTTCAAACTAATGTATTTCAGGTGGAAGCAGGTTTTGTTCCTGCAGCAGGTTTTTTTCTGTCAGTTGGGACTCGGGAGCTCAGAGGCTGGATTGTTTGTTTCTCATTTGTTATTCATTTTTAAATTATAACCGCTACATCACTCAACATTTAATCAAAAGATTTTATCCTTGTTTTTATTTTTTTACACTAATATTACCAGTCTGGTGGGACCGGGGTATTTTCCTCACTGTCGATTTTAATATCTTTAACATTTCTCAACATTAAACATGAAGGTGTCCTTGATAACTCAACAACATGAAAGGTTATGACCATCCGTTTTAATTATTTCAGCTTTGATTCTGAGAAATCAAGTTTTCTTGTCAGTTTTGGACGATAGTGGCAGCAGTTACGTTAGCCTACCCATGATCCTCAGCCACCGTTACTATGGTGACGATGCCAGCTAAAGCCGTGACATAAATTATATTCAGTATAACATTATACAGTACTGAAGATTGGTGGTTACAATCAGGAACAACATACTGTACTGTACATTGAAATGTAAAGAATATATTTGAATTTGATTAAATTATTATTATAATTTGTGAGCCAACGGGCTATCTATAGGAAGGTGCGAATTTTGTGACAATGAGTATATACATATACATATATATTCTTGATCAAAGAATTCATACACTTAGACACACACACACACACACATATGTATATATATATATATATATATATATAATCAGAGGAGGCTGGTCCATAGAGGCAGAGGAGGTTGCTCATCTTCTATTTTTGAGAGGCAATAGGGAGATCAAAATATAAAAAGAATACTTGGTTGAAATAAACCATTACCAAATGTCATTATCATTTATAAAATATCTCTTCGTTGGAAGAAATCCATGATTGAAATTCTGATTAAAATGCTTCAACAGTGACACCTGCAGGGCAGGAGGAGAAAGAGCAGTGTGTGTGAGGTGGTGGTGGGGAGCAGTGGGGGGGGGGGAGTGGGGGGTCAGAGGAGGACGGGCTCCTGCTGTCCTCCTCAGGGCGGATCTCTTACATCAATTTAAAGTACTTCATTTTTTTATGCTAATCTAAGATTGGCCAAGACACATAAAATGACGTTCCAAGGGAGGACGTCCTCCCTAACCAATCAACAACCAGAATACAATATTGACATCACTTTGGTCCAATGATAGTTTCCAGATTTCATCTTCAGTTCTCTACAACTGTAACGTACATGAGTGTGACGAACTGATAAGAGAAGAAGAGCAGTAAGATACAGATAAATTGATAGAGTAGCATATTAGAAAATAAATTATAACTTGCAAATTACAAACTATATTTTTAAACACATCAGTAAAACATTACATCTCATTTAGGCCCTTTCAACAACCAAATTACCCTCAGCGGGACTACGGTGACGTGCTGCTGCTCTAAAGTGAACTCCTCCCAACAACAATAGAAAGTTAACAACATCATTTAAATGAAACAACCAGGAGAGTTAGCTTGTTTGTCATTGTTGCTAATGATATCAGACTGGTTAACCAGCAGCCACAAAGTTCTGTTAACTAACAAACAAGATGACCAACAGCCATAAATGGATGTTATGACATGAATACTTCATCTCCATGATAGAAAGAAGAAGACATCAGATAACGTGAGTCAGATACAGCTTCTCTCTCTCTGTCTCTTTGGTTGCTAATTTCATCTCTGATGGTTAAATGTCTCTGTGTGGCTGTTGTGTGAATTTATCTCCTTAACCAGAATGCAGCAGAGATCATATAATGTGTTGTAGGTAGTTTGCGTGTTGAAGTTACAGTGAGCTGTCTGGACTCACTCATTCATGTGGAATTGATCCAGTTTTTAATTGAGTGGTTGTTCAGTCACCTGTTGATGTTGTGTGATTAGTGAATGAGTGTGCAGGAGGTCCGGCTGCTTGTTGTAACAGTTTCTTCATTGTTGGTTTTTAAGCTGAGTCGTATATTGAGTAATAAGCTTAAAGTAACTAGAATAACAAGTGTTAACATGTCAGCTTTGTAGACTATATTTTATATGTGATGCATATAGATCAGAGTGTGTAAGTCATGTATTTGATACATGCATTAATACTTTCTGATGTGAACCTACACTTTTAGATCTGTGAATGTTTATAGTGTTCAGTCTTTCTAGTGTTCAGCACTGATCTGTTCCTGTATCACATTATAAGCTTTGTGGTGCTTTATATATTTCTGTATACTAAGAAAATACACAGGAAACACGTGTAAATCATGTGATTTGTTGTCTGTTTCTGATGAGAACATAAATCTGTTGTCACAATAGAACAATACTATAAATTTGAATTTAACTTTGTTGGTAAAATGACACATTGTGAACCACTGCACGGCTAAAATGAACTCTTCTTTGTTTAGAAACAATATGTATATGCTAAATGTCTTTAAAGAAGCAGCCTTTTCACCACTCAGGGGTTTTTGTTTTTGAAAGCAAATTGTTTTATTGGCATATAAAACTGTCCCCCACCCCTCTGATTTCATCAGCTGGGGAACAATGATATAGTTTGATGTGGTTTGTTGTGAGATTCCATGTTGGTTTTTCTCCTGTCCTCCCCAATATTTTGAGTCACCAGCCGCCACTGATATAACTATATATATATTATATATGTTCAGACGCGGCGCTAGAGTAAATCAATAGGACGGGCATTTGATTTTCATGAGGGGGCACAATGCATTGTATATTTGTTTAACCTGTTATCAAACAAGTTGAACACAGCTTTGGACGGAGGATACACAGACCCCCGGTCCTTGTGAAAGAAAACTGAATAGTAGGTTATCATTTTATAAATCTTTTGTTTATATGTTGCAAATGTTGTTAAACTAAGAGGTCAGTGGTTGTTGTCAACTGAATGTGATGTAATGTCATTGTCATTTTGGTATACATGCTGGTGAAGAAATCCTGGTCCTAGTCTAGTTGAACTCTTGAACTTGTTTCTATCTGAGGGCTGCTTGCTGACCTCTGGGGTTAGCTAGAGATATCTTTGTCTTAAGCCTGCTGTTTTAGAGACTGTGTGGATCATGAGGTATCTAGACAAGCTAAAGTTGAAGGATGTCCATGTTTGAAGTTATTGATTGACCATGAGGTCTCGGTTAGATCGTATGACCATACTTGTTTGTAAGAAGGTGTAACAGTTTGTGGAAGTGTCTATTAGGGACCAGACTGTTTTAGCTTTCATTCTGGAGAGGTATAAAGCTGTCTGGTTTGGGTTAACAATCTTTAGAGAAAGGGCCGGCTGAACAACATGCTTTCTCTCCAAAAATACAAGATGATTGTATTTTTGTTTGTGTTTGGACATTTGTATAATTGTTACTGATGGTGTGATGGATTGTACAGCGTCTACAACTGCATCAACAAGTAACAATGTTTAATGCTTTCTTTATGTCTCTGTGCCTCTTTCCAATGAGGAAAATTTCCACTATCTGATAAGGATTTATACAGTCTGTCGATGTTTGACTTTAGCTGTTACAGGTTCTTTATTCCAAAGGTCAGCGCTGTGCTGGGATCATATTTCTTTACAGTCACTTCTGGTTAAAGATGAATTCAGAGTTGAGACTGTTTGTGAAGCAACTGACATTTGAAATCTTCCTGCTGTGAGTTACATGTTTGTTCTTCCTACGTTTGGTTTCCTGGTTGAAGCTGCTGATTAATTTCACCTTCACTCATCAGCTTGATGAAAATGATTTTCAGCATCTAAAGGTAACGTAAGCAACAGGTTTCATCATGTTTGTGTCAGCGGGGGTTAAAATGATGTGACACCAGTAGAGATGGTGCTAGTAGTGATTTATTATGTTGCTTTGTTGAATACTGGTGGAAGGTTTGAAACCTCGTTAATCCTCTTTGACTCTAATTAGCTTTGCTAACAAGATGCTGTTTAGACAACAGAAACATCAGAGGAAACTCTGGAAAAGCTTCATTAGTCAAAATTCAGCTTGTTGACACACTAAGTGACCAGAAAAATAGAAACACCTGAATAATACAATGAAATACAACAGTGATGCAATAAGTGTTAAGTTTTGTTGAGGTTCATTGGTTCTGTGGTTGTTGTTTTGGACTTAATTACTTTGAAAGATGTTTCTGATATTTAGTCGAGCTCATTTTCATATATAGAGGAGAGAAACTTATTACAAACAACTGGACAATATAAGACAATCCAGAACAGTTGTTAAACAGGCCAGCAGCACTTGGACTATTCTGCCCCCCCACTCTCAGAGTGGTATGTTCCATCTCTGCAGCTCATGAACATGTTCAGGACAGTTTTTATTTTCAAGGATTTAAGAAAATTAAGGTCAAAATTGTGTGTTACTGTCTTTGGTTTGGACTGTTGTGTGCGTCCATCACATTGTGAATAATCTGAGTCAAATATTAATGTAGTTACACGTATATTTATCCTTTCCTAAGATAATTATTTTATTAATTCTATTTATTAATTATAATTAATTATAGTTATATTATAATTGTTTTGTTGGCTGCTACTGCTGGTTGTGCTAATTAGGATCAATCAGATCAAATGAGTGTCTGCAGTGTCAGCAGCTTCCTGTGCTGAGCCTTTACTAAATATTACTGCATTCATCCTGCATTTTTCCATCATTTCTCAGTGGAAATCTTGTTGTATTGTTGAGTTTACATTTAATCAAGAATCAGACTAGTAGTTTCCACCAGTTAATGTGAATATCTGTTAATCATTAACCTGATATAATGAGCAGGTTTAACGGTCATGTAAGGACACACAGACACACCTGTATTATACAACCTGTTGACTCACCTTTAACGTTATAAAGTTTTATCAACTGGAACTTTTGGACTATTTATGATCTGATCAGTCACTTCAGAGGTGGTCTGTGATTTCCAGGAAGCCAAGTGTGTGAGAGAAGCTGCTGTTCTCTTTCTTTTAACTGTTCTTCTGTCCTCACTAAGTGTTTAGTTACACAACACACTTCCAGTAAAGGCTGAAGACAGCAGTTTGCCTTTAGAGCTTTTAATGGAGGAAAAAAGTAAAATCAATATTAAACAAATCCAATAATATTATAAATCAGAAAAAGATGAGACAATAAACAAGAGTGATAACAAAGGTGTTTGTCAGTAGTTAATATAGAAGACAGATACCACAAGATTCAAATTAAAAAGATCAAAATACATAACAGTTAACCCAACAGTAAAAATGACTCAGAGGGTTTTATTAGCAGCTCATTAGCCTCAGACAGCTCGTATGCTGCTAGCTTGGAAAGCATCTATGATGTAAAGAGAATCTACAGATGATGCAGCAACAAGAACATTTAGAGGGAGAATAAAAGATGCCTGTCAGTGTTTGCTCTGCTCAGTTTGAATGAAATGCTGGATGTTAGCATGTCAGTTAAACTAGCTGCTATAGAACTGTGTCAGCGTGGGTCGCCGCTAACACACAACACCCAACTGAGACCATGTGCTGGCTGAAGAATAGTGACATCACAAACCTCACAAATGACCTTCAATCTACTTGTTTCAACAACTGTTGTATTTGACTGCAGTTGAGTTTCCTCCATCACTGCATGTATTTCACAGCATCAGAGACAATAATGCAGGTCTTAATGAATGTTACCCCTGTGCCACACATTGTTCCACGTCTGCACTATTTTAACACTAATTCCAACAGTCAACCTTTCACTGTCTGTTGTTACTCTGAAAAATTACCTGCATATAACATGTAATATGTGCATCAATAATAATAAATGAGACTCAAATAAATACACAGCTGAAACTGAGTGTTAAAGGCTCAATGTATGATGCTGCTGCTTTTCATAAATGAATGAAATAGATTATTAATAATATGCTGTTTAGTTGTGTTTAATGTTGAGCAGTAAAAGTAAACCATGTTTTAATAGATGTTCTGCAGTGAATTTATTGTTCATCAAACAGTAAAATGTGCTGCAGTTATATTAGGAACACTGTCACTAGCTAGCAAGTCAACAACAGCTCACCAACCTGACAGATACACATTTTATCAGCTTTCAACACGTCACTAACTGCACTTAAACACAGTCATGTGATTATGTTCTGACAGTTTGACATCAAATGAACTCAAACGGTTTCAAACAGTCTTGAGTTTGTTTGTGTAAAACATTTTATTCATTGTCAGAGAAGTTTAGTGTCAGTATGAAGGGTCGCCCCATTCAGTCACCTTTAAACTGGTGCATGTTTTAATAACCAGTATCATGCTGGTAGTGAGGGAGACTTTGTTTCACAGGTGGTATGGTTAGTGATTAACAGCTAATAAAAGTCATTAAATAATATTCTCTGAAATCTTTCTAAACTATATCACAGACAAACTGTTGAAAACATCTTTTCATTGATGATACTCAGTATTTTAACCAAGCTAAGAGCTGCAGCAATAGAAACTAAAGTTTATGTTGCTGCCAAACCTTCATTCAGTATCTTTATACTATATCAATATAAAATCAATGTCACATTATATAAACTACAAAGTGAATCACTGTCATCAAAACACAGTAAACTCTGTTTGTGGAATAATGACGGAGTTTAAACTACAATGTGATGCCTCATCACAGGAAGATCTTTGTTCTGCTGTACAGAACTGCATTTAGTGTTGAGTCAGACAGATTGTTCTCTCTTATTCTGCCTGTTTTAATCTTTACTGTACATGATGATGATGATGATGATGATGCTCCATTAATTCAACCATAAATCATGGAAACGTCTGTACTTTGATCCTTATAATCTAACACTGATTGACAGACAACATTCCCACAAGATCAAATAGAATATAATACAGCTGTAGCAACTATAACAGAACCATAAATAAAGATGAATGTAAATAAAAATATGATGCATTGATGCTCTGAAATACAAACATTCATGTGATCTTGTGGCTCCTTCTAATCTCCTCGGGGATAAAAGAGAGAGAACACGTTTAGTGTCTGACAAACTTCACAAGTTTTGTCTCCACTGATATTTGTGAAAATTGTTGCATCAGTATCTTTATGTATATTCACTAAATCATCAGTTGAAATACATGTCAGGCCTCTGAGTGTGATATGCTGCTTAACTGTTATTAATCAATAAAGTGTCATTCAGTACAATCTCTAATTAAAACAGCAAGAAGTACAAATGACTCCATAGAAAACCAGAGTCCTCAGACTGATGATGAAGGACTGATGAAGGAGAATCAGCAGCAGTTTCTCTCTCTGTGTTTCCTCTGCAGGTGAAGCTACAAAGACTCTGTGACTGGATGTGGATCTGAATTCACCTGGTGAGTATTTTTATTTCTTCTGCCACACAGCTGACTCCACCAGCAGCTCATCTCCATTAAATGTGCTCTATAGTGGTAAATGAAAAGCCAACAGAGAGCTGGAACCTTCTGAAAGTAAAACATTAAACATTAAACCTCAGTGGAAATGAAGAATAATGTCTTACTTTGATGCCATCTGGTGGTTGAATCAAGAATGACGCCGTTGTAACTGCAGTGCTGGTGTGATGTGCAGCTTGTTGTAATGAATGAGCTTGTTGTTGTGTTTGTGTGAAGGTGTTGTGTCTCTGCTATGGATCAGTGTGAGGACAGAGAGGAGGGAGTCCCTCCCTCTAAAAGCTCTCTGTGTGGGGAACATGACAGCCAGACCAAAGCTCAGAGGTGAGATGAGGATCTCTAACTGTCCATCACTGTTCTCCACTCACATCACTCCACCATCATTATTCACACTCAGAGCTCTGTGTGTGTTGTGTTGAAGAACAAAGAAGCAGCACAGACCAGACTCTGCTGGACCTGGACCTGGACCTGGACCTGGACCCGGACCCGGACCCAGCTGTGTGTCCGTGAAGAGTGACTGGTCCATGGGGATACCTGTACATTTTAAACCTGGACAACCTGCTGATGGAAGGTCAGAATGTGAAACTGCAAAAACTGAACAGACTTTTCATTTCTATCCAACATGCACATTTATCAGAGCTGTTGTTGTTCCAGGATTCAGCAGGAGAGACCAGACTCTCCTGGACCTGAACCCAGCTGTCTGTCCATGAAGAGTGACTGGTCCATGGGGATACCTGTACATTTTAAATCTGGACAACCTGCTGATGAAAGGTCAGAATGTAAAGCTGCAAAGACTGAACAGACATTACATTTCATCAGGTTATGCTAGGAAAGAACTGGTTTGTACGACGTGTTGTCCGACCACGTGAGTGAAAAGCCGGCCGTCATAGAGAGGGAGGAGATGTGACAATCATTTAAATATGGAGGTAACAGATCACATGTTCAGACAGTCTCTCCTGGAAGACATTCATGGTGTTGCACTCGCTTGTTCATATGTAAAGTGACATGATATGATTTATTTATACATTACAGACATAAAAAATATGTTAAAGTGAAAACACTTATTTCCAACATGGACTCAAGATGTTAAAAGACAAAACACAAGACATACAACATAAAACTGAATCACCACAAATTAAATTAAATAATAAACTCTCACATCAAAACACAAAGTACAACAAAGACAATTTGATGGCTGAAGTAAAAATGGAATTGCAGATTTCATTATAAACCTGTGACCATGTTCCATAAATAAGTCCTGACCTGACTTCTATAAGCTCCTCTCATTTTTAACAGCTGGATGTGTAACAGGAGGCTGTTCCACAACACGGCAGCAGCTTAAAAAAAGGAACTTCTGGCTACATTATTCACTGGAGGGACTTTATATGAACACACACTGGCCCTGGTGTTATAGCCATGCTGAGTATGTTCCATAGTTATCTGTGAAGTATTGAGGAGCAAACCCATTGATAATGTTGAACATATGATGCAGCTTCTTTTGTTCTACTCTGAGCTGTACTGGCAGCAGTCCTACACTTCTGAATTCATCACCAACATGAGTTAAACAGGATACATTTAATAAATACTGAATAATATTATTTTACATCACCTGCAGTTTGTTCCTAAATGTAGATGTCAAACCACTGAACCAATCAGAACAGGCAGAATCAAACTGACGCTGTACCAATGAGGACATGTGAAGTTTCTCAACAGAAAAGTCCAAAAGAGTCTTAGTCTGTGAAACAGGAACTGAAGTTTGCTGCCACTCTTAGATAATATTTTATCAACAACTGATTCACAGGACAGTGACTGGTCCAATATTATTCCTAAATATGACACAAAATATTATAAAATTTCAGTTCCATTACAAAAGATTTTCAATGTATTTGTTCTTGACGTCTTTGTTCCAAACAGGATTGACTGGGTTTTACCCAAATGTATTGAAAGCTTGTTATCTATGAGCCACTCTCTCACACTTTCTGATTCATTACTAAGAGTTGCGAATTTCACTGACATCATTCCCAGATAGCAGTAATGCAGAATCATCAGCATACAGCAGCAGCTTGCATGTCACAGCAGCTGTCGTATCATTTATATACATAAGAAATAAAAGAGGCCCTAAAATAGAACCGTGCAGCACCACACATGTAATATCCTGAGGTTCTGATAGAACCACTTCAACATCACAGACTTGAGTTCTTCCTGTAATGTAAGAAATAAACCATTTTACAGCAGTATGTCCAAACACCATGCACTGTAACTTTGACAACAGTACAGAATGATTCACTGTGTCAAAAGCTTTCTGCAAGTCAGCATAATTTCCTCCATCAAGGTTTTGTCTAATAAAATCAAACAAATGAATAAGACAGGTGTCAGTAGAGTCTGCTGCTGTAAAGCCAGACTGAAGCTCATACAACATATTGTATCTGACTAAATACTCCTCAACCTGCTCAAACACAAGACGTCCAAAAACCTCAGACATGACACCTGCCGACTTTCTCACTTTCTCACCTAAATGTCATTTTCATACTGGGAGCTGCCCAGTTCAACCAGTCTGATGCAAGTAGACGCTGAGCAGCTCCACTGGAGCAGCTGGAGGTTGTAGCTGCCTTGCTCCAGGGCACTTCAGCAATGTACAGTGAGGGAGGGAGAGCTGTATGGAGGGTTGTTCAGAGCTGTTGGGACTAAACCAAACTGACTGATGAAGCAAAACACTGAGCTGAAATCTACAAACAGACTGAGCTGTTGATTCTCAGTGGGATCAACAGGACTAGTAAAGCTTTACCACTACAGGGAGTCATCTGATTCTCTGTTCACATCCAAATATCACTTGATGGACCTTTAGCTTGTGTTTGTCTCTGTGTGGACAAACATAATGTGAGCTCATTCTTCATGATTCCTCCACAGAGTGGACCAGGAGAGCTCAGAGGTTCCCAGTGGTCAGTCTGTCCAGCAGCATCAAACACACCTGGACTCCATATTTATGGTCTGTACATGTACAACAACTACTTTTACATCTATTGTGTTCACAGTCATCTCCATGTTGCACTTTGTAGACCAGTGGATCGTCAGTCTGTCCGACATGGATCTGATGTTTGCTTCATAATTTTAGTTTGATTGTGTCATTCATATAGTATTCTGTTCCAGCTGCTGGAGGAGAACATCGTCACTTTTGTGAAGACCGAGCTGAAGAAGATGCAGAAGGTTCTGAGTCCAGATTACCAAGAATGCTTAGAGAGTCAGAGGGAGGATGAGGAGATGTTGGACGGTGAGGAGGAAGAGCAGAGGAGGAGCAGCAGAGAGGCATTTCTGAAGATCACACTGCACTTCTTGAGGAGAATGAAGCAGGAGGAGCTGGCTGACCGTCTGCAGAGCAGTAAGAGGATTTCTATAAAGATTTGACATGATGGGTAACTGAGGAATTTACTGATGTCTTAACAGATGGAGGAAAATATGTTTTATTCACTCATTATTTGAGGGAATTAAATGTTTAAATCTTTGCTTCATACTTCATTCATTGATCCTGTTTCCAATGTGTTCATTCAGGGACTCCTGCTGGCAGGTGTCAACGTAAACTCAAGTCTAACCTGCAGAAGAGGTTCCAGTGTGTGTTTGAGGGGATTGCTAAAGCAGGAAACCCAACCCTTCTGAATCAGATCTACACAGAGCTCTACATCACAGAGGGAGGGACTGCAGAGGTCAATGATGAACATGAGGTCAGACAGATTGAAACAGCATCCAGGAAACCAGACAGACCAGAAACAACCATCAGACAAGAAGACATCTTTAAAGCCTCACCTGGAAGAGATGAACCAATCAGAACAGTGATGACAAAGGGAGTGGCTGGCATTGGGAAAACAGTCTTAACACAGAAGTTCACTCTGGACTGGGCTGAAGACAAAGCCAACCAGGACATACAGTTCACATTTCCCTTCACTTTCAGAGAGCTGAATGTGCTGAAAGAGAAAAAGTACAGCTTGGTGGAACTCGTTCATCACTTCTTTACTGAAACCAAAGAAGCAGGAATCTGCAGGTTTGAAGAGTTCCAGGTTGTGTTCATCTTTGATGGTCTGGATGAGTGTCGACTTCCTCTGGACTTCCACAACAATAAGATCCTGACTGATGTTACAAAGTCCACCTCAGTGGATGTGCTGCTGACAAACCTCATCAGGGGGAAACTGCTTCCCTCTGCTCGCCTTTGGATAACCACACGACCTGCAGCAGCCAATCAGATCCCTCCTTGGTGTGTTGACATGGTGACAGAGGTCAGAGGATTCACTGATCCACAGAAGGAGGAGTACTTCAGGAAGAGATTCAGAGACAAGAAGCAGGCCAGCACCATCATCTCCCACATCAAGACATCACGAAGCCTCCACATCATGTGCCACATGCCAGTCTTCTGCTGGATCACTGCTACAGTTCTGGAGGATGTGTTGAAGAGCAGAGGGGGAGGAAAGCTGCCCAAGACCCTGACTGAGATGTACATCCACTTCCTGGTGGTTCAGTCCAAGCTGAAGAAGGTCAAGTATGATGGAGGAGCTGAGACAGATCCACACTGGAGTCCAGAGAGCAGAAAGATGATTGAGTCTCTGGGAAAACTGGCTTTTGAGCAGCTGCAGAAAGGCAACCTGATCTTCTATGAATCAGACCTGACAGAGTGTGGCATTGATATCAGAGCAGCCTCAGTGTACTCAGGAGTGTTCACACAGATCTTTAAAGAGGAGAGAGGGCTATACCAGGACAAGGTGTTCTGCTTCGTCCATCTGAGCGTTCAGGAGTTTCTGGCTGCTCTTCATGTCCATCTGACATTCATCAACTCTGGAGTCAATCTGCTGGCAGAAGACAGAACAACATCCCAGAAGTCTGAAACAATAGAAGAAAAATCTGCAGAGCCACATTTCTACCAGAGTGCTGTGGATGAGGCCTTAAAGAGCCCAAATGGACACCTGGACTTGTTCCTCCGCTTCCTCCTGGGTCTTTCACTGCAGACCAATCAGACTCTCCTACGAGGTCTGCTGACACAGACAGGAAGTAGCTCACTGACCAGTCAGGAAACAGTCGAGTACATCAAGGAGAAGATCAGTGAGAATCTGTCTGCAGAGAGAAGCATCAATATGTTCCACTGTCTGAATGAACTGAATGATCATTCTTTAGTGAAAGAGATCCAACAGTACCTGAGATCAGGAAGTCTCTCCACAGATAAACTGTCTCCTGCTCAGTGGTCAGCTCTGGTCTTCATCTTACTGTCATCAGAAAAAGATCTGGACGTGTTTGACCTAAAGAAATACTCTGCTTCAGAGGAGGCTCTTCTGAGGCTGCTGCCAGTGGTCAAAGCCTCCAACAAAGCTCTGTAAGTGCACAGATAGTTATTTATTGATTGACTTATTGATTTATTGAAAAGATATAAAGAAGATATTATAAAGAAATATATTGAAGATGGGAGAAAAATACGTTTTTAAGTATGTTTCCACATTTGTTCTCCAGACTAAGTGGTTGTAACCTCTCAGAGAGAAGCTGTGCAGCTCTGTCCTCAGTTCTCAGCTCCCAGTCCTCCAGTCTGAAAGGGCTAGACATGAGTAACAACAACCTGCAGAGTTCAGGAGTGAAGCAGCTGTCTGCTGGACTGGAGAGTCCACACTGTGCACTGGAAACTCTCAGGTCAGAATTCATCAACCTGCACAACTGATCACCATTTAAACTGTGATTTATATGAGTTGATAAACACTTGGACATTTTCTCTAGCCTACTCAAATTATTTTCAGACCAGTTGTATATTTAGACCCTGTGAATAACTTTCTACTAATATATTTTCATTAATTTTTTTCTGTCTCCTGAAATACCAGAGAGGAGTTTTAGATTCAAAAACTGAATGAAGAACTGTGTAATTGGCCCAAAGTAACACAAATACAGACAGTTATTCAGTGACCAGTGTTTTGGTAACAGTTATAGTTTCTTTTAATTTCAGAGCAGTATCTGTGCTGGGATGATAGTGATTTTTAGGCACAATGATGATATGACAGTGCACCCCAGCTGTTATGTGGTTAACCACCATTTAATTCTTCTTTTGTTTCATGCAACCTTAAAACTCTGGATGATTCTTGAAACTGTGTGAAGTATAGTCAGTGAGTATGAGTGAAGGAGTCAGAAATGTTTTCTTACTGTTCCACAACCTTCAGTCCTTATATGCCACATTAGTTGGGATTCCTGTTCTTTATTCAACTGTGAGCATCTGAGATGGAGTCATTTACCTCTGTGACATGTTGGAGGTTTGAAGTTTTTACAAACTGTAGTCAGATCTGTCACCTGCAGCTCTTCATCTCATCAGCTCACTGTGGCTGCTTCTTCTTTCACTATTCTTTATTTAGACCTATTTTTAGCAGTGAAGAGTTAGCAGACACTAACATCATGTTGACTAAGGTTACAGAAAGCTGGAACTGCCTCACAATACAAACCTTACTGTGGTTGGCCATTTGAATTTAGAGGTACTGAATGGAAGTATTAAGTTTAACTCTAATGATTACAGAAACATATTGGTGATGAAAGTAATAAACACACTACCTTCCAGTCCTGCAGTGATCTTAGATCATGTGACATGTATGTTGTTTTGTGTGTCTGCAGCCTGTCAGGATGTCTGATCACAGAGGAAGGCTGTGCTTCTCTGACCTCAGCTCTGAGCTCCAACCCCTCCCATTTGAGAGAGCTTGACATGAGCTACAATCATCCAGGAGACTCAGGAGAGAAGCTGCTGTCTGCTGGACTGGAGGATCCACACTGGAGACTGGACACTCTCAGGTATGGATAGACAGGTGGACTCTCTCAGGTATGGACCAACTCAGTCTCACAGCAATTCGTGAAATAGTCATGTAATTTAATCTATCTATTCATGTACATTGACACGATTTTTCCATTTATTTCGTGACAGTCAGCACAACTTTCAAACTAATGTATTTCATTTGGAAGCAGGTTTTGTTCCTGCAGCAGGTTTTTTTCTGTCAGTTGGGACTCGGGAGCTCAGAGGCTGGATTGTTTGTTCTCGTATGCTATTCATTTTTAAACTATAACTGCTACATCACTCAACATTTAATCACAAGATTTTATCCTTGTTTTTATTTTTTTACTCTAATATTACCAGTCTGGTGGGACCGGGGTATTTTCCTCACTGTCGATTTTAATATCTTTAACATTTCTCAACACTAAACAAGAAGGTGTCCTTGATAACTCAACAATATGAAAGGTTATGACCTTTTATAATTATTTCAGCTTTGATTGTGAGAAATCAAGTTTTCTTGTCAGTTTTGGACGATAGTGGAAGCAGTTACGTTAGCCTACCCATGATCCTCAGCAACCGTTACTATGGTGAAGACGCCAGCTAAAGCCGTGACATAAATTATATTCAGTATAACATTATACAGTACTGAAGATTGGTGGTTACAATCAGGAACAACATACTGTACTGTACATTGAAATGTAAAGAATATATTTGAATTTGAAGCTTTGTGATTGGCTGATTTCATGAGGCAATGCAGTTTGGGACTCGTTGTTGACTAAAGCTTTGTCATGTAGCTACACAGTCCTCTAGAGTTTTTATTTCATCGCAGTTGTTATTTGTTTGTACCGATGAACTGATCAGCCGGGAGAGTTTCAGGCCCATTAACTGTTGGAATGTTTAAACAGGACGTCATGAAACAGTTCATCTAGGAAAACAAATGAGATTACTTTTTCTACTTTTTCTACTTTTACTGTTTTTGTGTGACGATTGTTATCACAGCTCTTTGTTGATAAAAAAAAAAAAGCTTTTTTAAGAAAAGAATGAGATTACTTCCCAGTGGCCCAGAGTAACTCCTCCAACTTTGCATATTGAATTTATTTGTAGGCCTACTTTTCAAGTTATTATTATTATTATTATTATTATTATTATTATTATTATTATTTGTGAGCCAATGGGCTATCTATAGGAAGGTGTGAATTTTGTGATGATTAATATATATATATTCTTGATCAAAAAATTCATACACATAGACACACACACACACACACACAGATATATATATATGTACACTGTGTTGCCAAAAGTATTGGCTCACCTGCCTGGACTCGCATATGAACTTAAGTGACATCCCATTCTCAATCCATAGGGTTTAATACGACGTTGGTCCACCCTTTGCAGCTATAACAGCTTCAACTCTTCTGGGAAGGCTTTCCACAAGGTTTAGGAGTGTGTTTATGGGAATTTTTGATCATTCTTCCAGAAGCGCATTTGTGAGGTCACACACTGATGTTGGACGAGAAGGCCTGACTCTCAGTCTCCGCTCTAATTCATCCCAAAGGTGTTCTATCGGGTTGAGGTCAGGACTCTGTGCAGGCCAGTCAAGTTCATCCACACCAAACTCAGTCATGTTGGAACAGGAAGGGGCCATCCCCAAACTGTTCCACAAAGTTGGGAGCATGAAATTGTCCAAAAGCTCTTGGTATGCTGATATCCTCCTCTGATAATATATATATATATATATATATATATATATATAGTAAGATTATCAGAGAAAGCTGGTCCATAGAGGCAGAGGAGGTTGCCCATCTTCTATTTTTTGAGAGGCAACAGGGAGATCAAAATATAAAAAGAATACTTGGTTGAAATAAACCATTACCAAATTTCATTATCATTTAAAAAAATATTTATTCTCTCTTCGTTGGAAAAAATCCATGATTGAAATTCTGATTAAAATGCTTCAACAGTGACACCTGCAGGGCAGGAGGAGAAAGAGCAGTGTGTGTGAGGTGGTGGTGGGGAGCAGTGGGGGGGGAGTGGGGGGGCAGAGGAGGACGGGCTCCTGCTGTCCTCCTCAGGGTGGATCTCTTATATCAATTTAAGGTATTTATTTTTTTATGCTAATCTATGATTGGCCAAGACACGTAAAATGACGCTCCAAGGGAGGACGTCCTCCCTAACCAATCAACAACCAACATACAATATTGACATCACTTTGGTCCAATAATAGTTTCCAGATTTCATCTTCAGTTCTCTACAACTGTAACGTACATGAGTGTGACGAACTGATAAGAGAAGAAGAGCAGTAAGATATAGATAAATTGATAGAGTAGCATATTAGAAAATTAATTATAACTTGCAAATTACAAACTATATTTTTAAACACATCAGTAAAACATTACATCTCATTTAGGCCCTTTCAACAACCAAATTACCCTCAGCGGGACTACGGTGACGTGCTGCTGCTCTGAAGTGAACTCCTCCCAACAACAATAGAAAGTTAACAACATCATTTAAATGAAACAACCAGGAGAGTTAGCTTGTTTGTCATTGTTGCTAATGATATCAGACTGGTTAACCAGCAGCCACAAAGTTCTGTTAACTAACAAACAAGATGACCAACAGCCACAAATGGATGTTATGACATGAATACTTCATCTCCATGATAGAAAGAAGAAGACATCAGATAACGTGAGTCAGATACAGCTTCTCTCTCTCTGTCTCTTTGGTTGCTAATTTCATTTCTGATGGTTAAATGTCTCTGTGTGGCTGTTGTGTGAATTTATCTCCTTAACCAGAATGCAGCAGAGATCATATAATGTGCTGTAGGTAGTTTGCTTGTTGAAGTTACAGTGAGCTGTCTGGACTCACTCATTCATGTGGAATTGATCCAGTTTTTAATTGAGTGGTTGTTCAGTCACCTGTTGATGTTGTGTGATTAGTGAATGAGTGTGCAGGAGGTCTGGCTGCTTGTTGTGACAGTTTCTTCAGTTGGTTTTTAAGCTGAGTCGTATATTGAGTAATAAGCTTAAAGTAACTAGAATAACAAGTGTTAACATGTCAGCTTTGTAGACTATATTTTATATGTGATGCATATAGATCAGAGTGTGTAAGTCATGTATTTGATACATGCATTAATACTACTTGTTGGTAAAATGACACATTGTGAACCACTGCACGGCTAAAATGAGCTCTTCTTTGTTTAGAAACAATATGTATATGCTAAATGTCTTTAAAGAAGCAGCCTTTTCACCACTCAGGGGTTTTTGTTTTTAAAAGCAAATTGTTTTATTGGCATATAAAACTGTCCCCCACCCCTCTGATTTCATCAGCTGGGGAACAATGATATAGTTTGATGTGGTTTGTTGTGAGATTCCATGTTGGTTTTTCTCCTGTCCTCCCCAATATTTTGAGTCACCAGCCGCCACTGATATAACTATATATATATTATATATGTTCAGACACGGCGCTAGAGTAAATCAATAGGACGGGCATTTGATTTTCATGAGGGGGCACAATGCATTGTATATTTGTTTAACCTGTTATCAAACAAGTTGAACACAGCTTTGGACGGAGGATACACAGACCCCCGGTCCTTGTGAGAGAAAACTGAATAGTAGGTTATCATTTTATAAATCTTTTGTTTATATGTTGCAAATGTTTTTAAACTAAGGGGTCAGTGGTTGTTGTCAACTGAATGTGATGTAATGTCATTGTCATTTTGGTATACATGCTGGTGAAGAAATCCTGCTCCTAGTCTAGTTGAACTCTTGAACTTGTTTCTATCTGAGGGCTGCTTGCTGACCTCTGGGGTTAGCTAGAGATATCTTTGTCTTAAGCCTGCTGTTTTAGAGACTGTGTGGATCATGAGGTATCTAGACAAGCTAAAGTTGAAGGATGTCCATGTTTGAAGTTATTGATTGACCATGAGGTCTCTGTGAGATCGTATGACCATACTTGTTTGTAAGAAGGTGTAACAGTTTGTGGAAGTGTCTATTAGGGACCAGACTGTTTTAGCTTTCATTCTGGAGAGGTATAAAGCTGTCTGGTTTGGGTTAACAATCTTTAGAGAAAGGGCCGGCTGAACAACATGCTTTCTCTCCAAAAATACAAGATGATTGTATTTTTGTTTGTGTTTGGACATTTGTATAATTGTTACTGATGGTGTGATGGATTGTACAGCGTCTACAACTGCGTCAACAAGTAACAATGTTTAATGCTTTCTTTATGTCTCTGTGTGGTTCTTGAACAACGATAAAACATTTCCACAACATCCTCCCGCCAGTTAAAAAGGAACAAATTTAGTCTTTGCAAACAGAAATGATGTCTGTGTTAATTTGCATATAGAGGGAGGAAGTGAGATCCGAATAACAAGTGGTCACTCAAGACGCATGTTAATACCAGGTGTAAACAGACGTACTTGGAGCTGTCCACTTGTGATCAGATCACCTGAGACGGATGTTAATACCAGGTGTAAACAGACGTACTTGGAGCTGTCCACTTGTGATCGGATCACCTGAGACGGATGTTAATACCAGGTGTAAACAGGGACTAAGATGCAAGGAAAAGAAGCAAGTGAGGGAAACGTGGATGCAATTTAAGAGACTTGAGATGCAACCAAGGAAACAAAGCGAGGAGAGAGGAAACGAGAACATTTGTTTTTAGAGACACGAGACGCCCTTTCCTCTGAAGTGTCACATGAAGCGACGTCCGTTTCTGATGATGGCGGCAGCTGATCACAGCTGATCAGCTGTCAGTCAGTTTTAACAGCTGTAGAAACTTCTGATTAATACTAATAAATGTTCACAGTTATCACTGCAGCAGCCGTTTCCTCTCTGCAGCTGTTACCTGTTTAACAAACATAAATAACAACCTGCATTCTGCATTTATACTGTGTCCTGCTCAGAGGCACAGGAACCATTTCTACTCACAGAATGCTTTCATATTATTTATTGATTATTTGCATCTGTATTGTTTGATATTCTGATAGTGAATTCATTATTTAATAACTCAGAATATGATCAGAGTGTCTTTTGAACACTGGAAAATATGTATTTGGCTAAATGTTTCAGGGAAAATGGAAATGATGTAACTCGTATCAAACCCGACGCTCAGGAATTTTCAGCCTCACATGTGACTGAATGTAAATGAGGATAAATGATGTAAAATATAAATGTGTTGAACTGTTATTATGGATCAAATTAAAGTCAGGGAGAGTCTGTCTGTCAGCAAGAAACAGTTTAATGGAGGAAATAACATCATGAAAAGACAAATCTTTCTAATAAGAGACTTGAGATGTATGTGGGTGCTTTTCATTAAGCTAACTCTATGCTTCCTCGCGTCCTCTCTCCTCCGTGACCCGGAAATCGATCTCTCTCCGCCATCATGGAGGATCTTCTGATCCCTTAAATGCACCTGGAGGAGACGAGGAGCGAGGAGAGAGGAGGCTCCTGGAGGAGCTTAGAGCCAGGAAACACAGGTGTATCCTAGTGGAAGTGTTTTAACGGACGGCAACACCCCTTTGATCCAAAGTGTGTATTGATTGGTCAGCTGATCTGACGGGACAGTAAACAGTCGGCTGTTGTTGTAATACAGCAGATCAGGAAACTACCTGTGGAGAAGGAATGAAAGCACAACAGCAGCTGATCATAGCCTATTTATTTATAAAATAAAGATGACTGAATCATGAATAAATCATTAAAACTTTCTACTATTTCTCTTCATGAGGCAAAAGGCTTCTCCTTTCTTCTTCTGTGTTTCAGAGCGTCTCAGCTCCTTCAGGAAAACATGACGTCACACAGCTGCGTCTCCTATAAAACCATCCTGAGCCTGAAAAGCACGTCAGACTTTCACAAACTAAATAAGCAACATTTTATTTAAACATATTCTGCAGGCTGCAGCTGTTTCTATTGTTCCTTTATGTGGGTTCTGTTCTTTCAGTAATTAACAGGTTTAAATTGTCTGTTTGTGTCTCATTCTGTGACAGACAGACGCTGCTATAGATCTATAATCAAATGATTAAACACTGGAGCAGTTATCAGCTGTTTTCCTTCCAGCTATCAATATGTAGAAATGATTAAGTAACAGTGTAAAGTCTTCATTCATTGTACATGAATTTTAAATGCAAACTTTAGAGTTTAAACTGTTACTTAGTCATTTCTATTGCTGACTTATTCATATTTGACATTTAGGGTGAAGTGCGTCATGACAACTTGTCTCCTCAAAATGATGCTGGAGTGAGCGACGACGTCCCGTTTGATAAATTAAATTCCTCCGTCCTCACGTCTCTCTCTCATCCTCGCTGGGAGAAGAGACGCGAGTGAGAGAAACCAGGAGACACGTTAGCGTAATGAAAAGCATCCAAGTATCCCAGAATGCATTTCACACCAACCGGCAGCGATGGCAGAGACTTTGAGTCAGGCTAAAAGCTGTTGTAACTTGAATTGTAGGATTATTAATATGTGACTTGATTAATTTTTAATGTTTTCAGGAGAGAAAGTAACATGTAGATTCCAACATGTGGCCAGTTTATCCCAGTAACTCCAGTCTGTAAACCTGCTGGGATGTGTTGGGAGATGTTTGGACCAGCCGCTCATCTCAGCTGCTAGCAGCCCGACTCCTGAGATGATCGGCCGGTCAACATGTGGTCATCCCGGGGAGAACATGATCCATGAACTGATCTGCAGCTCTTTGCTGATTCACCGCTGGCTCTAATGTCTCCGCAGCATTTAGATATATGATATAATTCCTTCTGGAAGATAAATGTTGGTCTCACAGATGAAATCTAACAATTGTAGCTGCAACATTAGTTTGTCTGAATGTAAAGTGAAGCTTCATGTTTTTACTGGACAGAACAGCAGCGCTGCCTCTGGAGCTCCACATGTACACATATCACCACATTTACACACATATACATGGATTCAAATGAACAGATTCATTTCATTTATTTTATTAAGCTACATAACAGTTTAGATTTTTATTATAGCTACATTACAGACTGAATAACATCATTTACTGCATCTCTCTGTCAGTGAGGTTTTTGTTTTGTGAGATAAAAAGTGTTAGTGGAGCTTTGAGTTGAGATTATTTTGTCACAGTACAGTCAGGTAGGTGTGTTGAAGCTGAGCTGCTGCTGTTCCAGCTGCAGAATGATCTACTGCGTCCTCTCGTCCTCACTAGTTTGTACTACTGAGTCCAACTTGCCAAGTCTGAACTAGCAAGTACACAAGTCCCAACTTGGTGTATTTGGTATTGAGAATATAGCAAGTACGTCATATATAAGATATATGCACATATTTTTTCCAGCTGGCTGAGGAGACTATTATGCATGCAAGCATAGATTGTACTAAATATGATCAATAAAGACAATATATGAAGGAAGAACTCAGGAAGACTGGACTTCAGGAGCTCAGTGTTAAAACTTTAATGAACCTGCCAAGTGGGTGCAGCAGTAGTTTTCTTTGAGTTTATTAGACAGACAGGATTATTGTGTAAGATTTAATCTCTGGTCCACACCCCGGAGCAGAAGGTGGCGGTAATGCACCTAATACGCTGGTTGACAACCGCCGTTATAAACCAGAAAGAAGAAGTTTTTTTTTCCAGACAGAGTGATACCTCCTGTCAGCCGAGGGGTTTCCTATCTGTGCAGCCGAACACAGCAGCTCCTCCGCGGACTGTTTCATCCTGACGGTCCCGGTGTTTCCTCCGCAGGCTGCACTTCACTCAGCTGCCCGACAGACCCGCTGCTTCTTCCCGCTTTAACCTGAATAACAAACCGGGGCTCGGTGCTCCGGTTGGATCCACATGGAGAGCCGAGGCTAACGTTAGCTGAGAGGCTAGCGGAGCGTTAGCCGCAGCATGTTAGGAAGCACAGCCAGCTAGCACAGCCAGCTAGCACAGCCAGCTAGCCTCAGAGAAACAGAGAAACAGAGAGAGTAGTTGGCAGTTACACGTTTCTTTTGGCATTAAGTGCATTTAGAGGCTAAATGATTTAGCAGCAAGATGGACGGTGGATAAAGAGGAAGGGTGGAGCAGAGAGAGAGAAAGAAAGGTAAATAAATGTGCTAGCTAGCTAACGTAGCTAATGTTACTGATGCGTCATCATCGTCTCGTCAATGCTAAAGCCAATTAGCATATGTAGTCTAGTTAATGTGGTCAATATTATTATAAAATTCATGTGTTTTGGTGAAAGTTTCAGTGAGTGAGTTCATACTTTGAGCTGATAATTTAAAATGATTGAGACAACACAACGTCTTCTGTCACTATTCAGGCTGCTGTCATTTGTTGGAACTTAAAGATGTGTGTTATTTAATGTTTGTGTTGGTTAAAGGACTATTTGAACCTTTGATGGGTAACTGTTAGTGTATATCAGTAAACTGAGGAGGGTGTTGTGCTCTTGCTTGTTTCTTTTTGAAGGTGTAGAGAGCAGCGTTGGTGCCACAGTAGTAGTAGTGTCGTCTCCCTCCTTAATGATATGTACCTTTGGTTTTATTTCAGCTTCATAACACTACATTGTACTAAGCAGCTGTTGGCTCATTAGTTTGTTATTCACATGCACTAAAATTCAGCAGAATGCAGGAAATCAAGTCTTTGTAAGTAAAGTTTTCCTAGTGGGGACCCCCAGACCCCCCGCTGATAAACTGGTCTGACTGGAGCTATATTTCCCAGCCTGAATGATTTTCCCAGTCCGGCCCTGCTGTATAATGTTATACTGAATATAGTTTATGTCACAGCTTTAGCGTCTTCACCATAGTAACGGTGGCTGAGGATCATGGGTAGGCTAATGTAGCCGCTTCCGCTATCGTCCAAAACTGACAAGAAAACTTGGTCACAACCTTTCATATTGTTGAGTTATCAAGGACGCCTTCATGTTTTATGTTGAGAAATGTTAAAGATATTAAAATCAACAGTGAGGAAAATACTCATACGCAGCGCGTCCTCTCCGGTCCCACCAGACTGCTAATATTAGAATAAAAACATGAAAACAAGGATCAAATCTCTTGATTAAATGTTGAGTGATGTAGCGGTTATAGTTTAAAAATGAAGAACAAATGAGAAAAAACAATCCAGCCTCTGAGCTCCCGAGTCCCAACTGACAGAAAAAAACGTGCTGCAGGAACGAAACCTGCTTCCACCTGAAATACATTAGTTTGAAAATCCTGCTGACTGTCACCAAAAAAAAGGAAAAATGGTGTCAATGAACACGAAGAGATTAAATTTAGTGAATATTTCACTGATTACTGTGAGACTGAGACAGACAGGTGGACACTCTCAGGTGAAGACAGACAGGTGGACACTCTCAGGTGAGGACAGACAGGTGGACACTCTCAGGTGAGGACAGACAGGTGGACACTCTCAGGTGAGGACAGACAGGTGGACAGTAAATCAGCTCAAACTCTTGAGACTGCAGCTGATTGTCAGCTGTAACCATCATGCAGGAATGTTCCACCTGTGTGAGAGGAAATAACTTGTCAGTCGTCCAAAGATTGTTGAGGAAAGACAAACAGAAACAGGCGGTTTATCATTTTCATGTTAGTGTGAATCAGTTTAAACAGTCCTGTCATCTGTTCACAATACAAACTGCTGAGTCTGACAAGAAAAAGTCTCATTGTTGACATGATTTGACTTTGAGACGCCTGTTTCTGATTGGCTGAATGTAGCTGCTGTCGATAGTCGTGGTGCGACGTGATGTGATGGACGGTTGTGTTGCCTAGCAACAGCAAAGCAGCTCAGTGTGATGAGGATCAGAGCTGCTTTTTCTAGAGTGATGTCATGTCCATGTTTGCATGCTGAAAGAGAACGTGCTGCTCTGACCCCCCTCCTCCTTTCAGGCTGCAGCCTGCTGGAGTCCGATGGTTGACACCAGGTCTGAGGAAGTGTAAGTGTGTTTTTTATTTCATTCATCAAAACAAAGCTCATTCACATCCTACTGAGGATGAAGATGATGTCATCATCAAACAGATGATCGATCAATAACTGCAGCTGTATTGTGTCTCGTTCTCTCCATCAGATTTCTGTCGACTCACACTGGATCCAAACACAGTAAACAGAAACCTCAAACTGTCTGACAACAACAGGAAGGTGACATATGTGAAGGAGGATCAGTCATATCCTGATCATCCAGACAGATTTGATCACTGGTCTCAGCTGCTGTGTAGAAATGATCTGACTGGTCGCTGTTACTGGGAGGTCGAGTGGAGAGGAAGCGTTGATATATCAGTGAGTTACAGAGGAATCAACAGGAAAGGAAACGGTGATGACTGTAGGTTTGGATTTAATGATCAGTCCTGGAGTCTGTTCTGCTCTGATGATGGTCGTTACTCTGTCTGTCACAATAAGAGAGAAACATCCATCTCCTCCTCCTCCTCCTCCTCCTCCTCCTCCTCCTCCTCCTCTGTCTCTAACAGAGTAGCAGTGTATGTGGACTGTCCTGCTGGCACTCTGTCCTTCTACAGAGTCTCATCTGACACACTGATCCACCTCCACACCTTCAACACCACATTCACTCAGCCTCTGTGTGCTGGGTTTTGGGTCGGGTTCTGGTCTGGTTCCTCAGTGTCTCTGTGTGGTCTGGAGGAGGAAGAGTCTCCTCCTGTTAGAGAAACTTTCTCACTGCTGACCAGATAGTTCAGTCTGTACAGGATCACACACAGCTGATGGTATTTAGTACCAACATGATCTCTCACTGCTTGTAAATGTAAACATGGTTTCCACATGATTGACAGTTTGTTTGTAAAATGAATCAAATGATAAACTGAGTCCAGTTGTTGTTGTTTTCTGTTGTTAGTGTATTAGAAAGGCTTGAACTGTAATGGGATAATGGGAATGGGATCTTCACAATGTTTAGTTGTAGTTCTTCTAGTAGTTTCATAGTAACTGTGTTACCTGATTCCTTCACTTATTTAGAGATCACATGACAAATGATGGTCAGAACAACAGGCCTCCTATTGGCTGGTTAAATGAACACCTCTAATGGTGAAGGCTGAGGCTCAGCAGCTGGAGTGTGGCTGCTTTTATGCTGCGTTCATATCATATTGGAATGATGCTAATTATGAGATTCTGACTTGTAAATAGAATTCAGGTCAACATTCAAGTGGTAATTATGAAGTGGAAAAGCTGAAAGCTCTGATATTTACTGGATATGCTGGATTATTGTCAATAACAGTATTTTTGAGCCTCATTCCACCAACTTTGTAATCATGCAGCCGTCTTGATTTGTTGTGTGACATGAACGCTGGCGAGTTGTAAACATGGGAATCTTTCCCGCCTCTACCATCCATCCCATATGATGTGAACACAGCATTAGAGATGAGAAGTCCAGGAGCTGTTGTGTGTTTCTGACATACAGGAAGTATTTAGTTTTTCTCTGGAGTGTTTATTTAGTTCCTGTGTAGAGAATAAAGTTCATGATGATCAGTAGCTGATGTTAGTTTTCTCCATTTATTTTTGTGTGTGTGCATGTTAATTCATATCTAATTTCATATAGTAGATTGAAGGTATTTGACAGTTTCAGGACTGTTTAAAGTGTCAGTTTAATGTGTTTAGCTCACATTCAGTCTGACAGCTGTTGTTCATCATCAGACACACATTATTATTCCAAGCAGAGTATTTTTATATTCTTAAAACATGTGCGGAGGATCTTTAAAGTTCAGACAGTCTGTGACGACACAACTGACGTCAGTTAAAGTCCGTTTTGATTTTTTACATCCACTGTCAAACTTTTTTGGCTTTTTTTGGTCAGAGCGTCTCAAAAACGATGAGTTCTGATGGTGTTTATTGATCAGATTGATGGATTGGATTCATGTTCTACAGACACACTGTGAGATACATAATCAAAGTCTAAAAATACATCAAAGGAACTTTACAACATATCTGATATACTGTGTAAACTTTGTAAATGTGCATCACATAAGATAGATGATGTGGTTCAGTCAAACTGCTGATGTGAGAGTGGAAGAACAAACTGGTTTTAATGGTTTTAATGGTGACACGCTGTAAAGAGACAGTTTGATTTCTGATGGTGAATGAAAAGACTTAATATAAATATGTTTAATAAGTATGTATTTGAACACTGGTGGAGTTTATTGATCCACTGGATGTGATTATTTCAAACATCTTCATTTCTTTTTAAAGCCTAAATGTTCCTGTTTTCATGTTTTAAAGTGTGAGTGAAGCAAACAGCTCCTCCTCTGACAGGATGTGATGCTGTGAGTGAACAGCAGGTGGCAGCAGACGCTCATGTTTCTGTTCCTCCAACACTTGAGTTTCACACAGTTTATATGTTCAGAGGTGGAAGAAATAAAACGCATCCTTTACTTTAGTAAAAGTAGTAAAACTACCATCAAATACTCCTTTACAAGTAAAAGTCCTGCATTCAACAATATATTGAAGCTCTGAGAAATAAAATGTAGTGAATCATGAAACAGTTGAGTGTTTCTCTCTGACATGTGGAGGAAAAGTAGAAGGTGTGTCCACCAGTCCTCCCATAACACAGTCTAACTGGTCCCAGTATGAATCTAACAGTGGGCAGACTGGTTTGATGATGGTGTGTGTATATTCAGTATCTATATGTTGTAGATTATTCTATGAAGGATGATATTAAAATATATTTAGATTTCATTATCTGCTGTTTTTAACCGTCTTGCCAAGTTGTGACTGTTGGCGTCGACCTGAACAGGAAACAGTCACAACCTGGAAAAATGTTCAAAACCTTTTTAATGGTGGAACCAGCAGAATATATTTTCATCC
Organism: Thunnus albacares; assembly: GCF_914725855.1. Taxonomy (NCBI): domain Eukaryota; kingdom Metazoa; phylum Chordata; class Actinopteri; order Scombriformes; family Scombridae; genus Thunnus; species Thunnus albacares. Next base: position 32,062,415 of record NC_058118.1, on the reverse strand, counting down.
AGATGTTTCAAAGAGTCTTTGGCTATAGAGCTTGGTTAGAACAATGTAAAAGTGGGCTAATATTTAGATAATAAAGAGGTAATAATAATGTCATATAATGGTAGTTAATAAGTAATAGCTTGGTATTAACAGTGGGTGTAACCACGGTAACAAAGGGCCAAGAAGAAAGGGGATATTTAGTGGAAATAAACCTAAAGAACAATGAGGCAGAACTAATTACAAACATCACAGTAACATTTCAGTAACTATACAGTAACCTGCTAATAATAAGGTTATATCATGTTTTTATTTAAAACAGTAATATGATGACATAAATGGGGTAATAGCCTGATAATAATGATGTAATATGGTTCATATTTTCTAAATATTATGGGCTACTATCAGCGTCATACCTTCAAATGACATCACAGTTCTTGGACGTCTAAATCAGTGATTATCAAATTAACCTGCTGAAATTCTTCGTCTCTCGTGTTTTGTTTTGAGGTAAAAGTGTAAAAATTCTTCTTTTAATGCTGTGATTTGTTACCTGGAAACACGTCTGCTAGTTTCTGTGTAATAGCCATGAATCAGTGCTGCAAAATGCATAACTACATATTTCTACTTCATTTCACGGTGATATTAGATTAAACCAACAGCAACAACCCAAACCAAGAGGCACAGTGATCACCTGGAAACACACCTGGTAGGCCTAACCCTTCCACTGTTAACTCAACACAACATGTGCTACTGTTGATGAAAAGTTCCAGAAATATATGCTGCCTATGGACATATTTCACTCATCAAACTTCAGCTTCAAACAAGCCTTTTAAAAACATGTTTTTTATTATTATGGTATTTTGAAGTTAAAGAAAATACATCATTTTTTATCTTAGGTAACATGAAAGGAAGCATTTAGCAGCTGATTCATGGCTGTTACACAGAAACTACCAGGTGTGTTTCCAGGTAATCAATATGTCTCTTGGTGTTGGTTTCATCTCATCACAATCACCAAACATCACCGTCAAATGAAGTAAAAACGGGTAGTTTTGCATTTTGCATCTTTAGATGTGTTTCACATTATTATCTCTTTATTTTTGGCCCCTTATTATCTAATATTAGCTAGTTATAGCCATTGTTAATACCAAGCTTTTACATGTTAATTAGCATTATTACTAGCTGGTTATTATCAAATATTACCCACTATTACCTTGTTATTACCCAGCTGGAAGGTAAAGTGCTGCCACAAATCCTTCCAGCAGACACCAACAAAACTGCTTCTACGGTTCAACCTCAGTTTAGTCTCACTGGTGAAGTTTCTTACTGGATTTAAACCAGTTCATTTGTTAAATCTTTCTGGTTTTAATTGATACGTTTGTCAGTTGATACATATATATGTGGTTGTTGAGAAATAATAATCAATCTGTCCGTTCTGAACAGACACGTTTTGAACGGGCTCTGCACTAGTTCTAATAAAAAAAGAACTGTTAACTATTATTATTCTTCATTTCTTAAACTGTGCTGGTGTGTTTTTGTATTTCAGGATTGTATTGATTAGTTTTTATGTTGAATGTGTTTCTTTATGTTTCTTTGTCTTTTAACATCTTGGGACCATGTTGGAAATACGTGTTTTCACTGTAACATGTTATCACTTGGATTTCTGTTTTGTGTCTGTAATCCATAAATAAATAAATCATATCACAAATATAACTTTGCTCCAACAAATGTTTCTATATACAGGTGAGAGTGTTGAAGGTTACAGCATTTATAAATGACTTTAAATTAGATGAGAAATCATCCAAAACAAAGAAAACTGTTTTCTCTGCACTTTATTGTTGTAACAAAGACTTTTTCTTTTAACCTTCAGTTGGTTTTTAAATAAATAAGATAAATCAAGATAAAATAACTTCATTTATTATTTATTTTCATATTTCAAACCAGGCAGCAGGTGTTGCTTTGTGTGTCTGCAGTCTGTCAGGATGTCTGATCACAGAGGAAGGTTGTGCAGCTCTATCCTCAGTTCTCAGCTCCCAGTCCTGTAGCCCGAGAGGGTTGGAAGTGAGTAACAACAACCTGCAAAGTTCAGGAGTGAAGCTGCTGTCTGCTGGACTGGAGAGTCCACACTGTACATTGGAAACTCTCAGGTCAGGATTCATCAACCTGCTCAACTGATCACCATTTAAACTGTGATTTATATGAATTGATAAACACCTGGACATTTTCTCTAATCAGATTATTTTCAAACTAGTTGTGTGTTTAGACCCTGTGAATAACTTTCTACTGACATATTTTCATTAGTTTTGTTCTTTCTCCGCTGTTGGAACCTGAAATACCAGAGAGGAGTTTTAGATTCAAAAACTGAATGAAGAACTGTGTAACTGGCCCAAAGTAAAACACATACAGATAACTTATTGAGTGAACAGTGTTTTGGTAACAGTTGTAGTTTCTTTTCATTTCAGAGCAGTATCTGTTCTGGGATGATAGTGATTTTTAGTCACAATGGTGATATGATAGTGCACCCCAGCTGTTATGTGGTTAACCACCATTTAATTCATCTTTTGTTTCAAACAACCTTAAAACTCATGATTACTGAAACTGTGTGAAGTACAGTCTATACTTTTATTTCCACAATATTCAGTCCTTATATGCCACATTAGTTGGGATTCCTGTTCTGTATTCAACTGTGAGCATCTGAGACGGAGTCATTTACCTCTGTGATGTGACGAGAAGGCCTGGCTTTCAGTCTCTGCTCTAATTCATCCCAAAGGTGTTCTATTGGGTTGAGGTCAGGACTCTGTGCAGGCCAGTCAAGTTCATCTACACCAAACTCTCTCATCCATGTCTTTATGGACCTTGCTTTGTGCACTGGTGCACAGTCATGTTGGAACAGGAAGGGGCCATCCCCAAACTGTTCCCACAAAGTTGGGAGTATGGAATTGTCCAAAATCTCTTGGTATGCTGAAGCATTCAGAGTTCCTTTCACTGACTCCGTCCTCACGTCTCCCTCTCATCCTCGCTGGGAGAAGAGACGCGAGTGAGAGAAACCAGGAGACACGTTAGCGTAATAAAAAGTATCCCAAAATGCATTTCACACCAACCGGCAGCGATGGCGGAGACTTTGAGTCAGGCTAAAAGCTGTTGTAACTTTAATTGTAGGATTATTAATATGTCACTTTATTCATTTTTAATGTTTTCAGGTGAGAAAGTAACATATAGATTCCAACATGTGGCCAGTTTATCCCAGTAACTCCAGTCTGTAAACCTGCTGGGATGTGTTGGGAGATGTTTGGACCAGCCGCTCATCTCAGCTGCTAGCAGCCCGACTCCTGAGATGATCGGCTGGTCAACATGTGGTCATCCCGGGGAGAACATGATCCATGAACTGATCTGCAGCTCTTTGCTGATTCACCGCTGGCTCTAATGTCTCCGCAGCATTTAGATATATGATATAATTCCTTCTGGAAGATAAATGTTGGTCTCACAGATGAAATCTAACAATTGTAGCTGCAACATTAGTTTGTCTGAATGTAAAGTGAAGCTTCATGTTTTTACTGGACAGAACAGCAGCGCTGCCTCTGGAGCTCCACATGTACACATATCACCACATTTACACACATATACATGGATTCAAATGAACAGATTCATTTCATTTATTTTATTAAGCTACATAACAGTTTAGATTTTTATTATAGCTACATTACAGACTGAATAACATCATTTACTGCATCTCTCTGTCAGTGAGGTTTTTGTTTTGTGAGATAAAAAGTGTTAGTGGAGCTTTGAGTTGAGATTATTTTGTCACAGTACAGTCAGGTAGGTGTGTTGAAGCTGAGCTGCTGCTGTTCCAGCTGCAGAATGATCTACTGCGTCCTCTCGTCCTCACAAGTTTGTACTACTGAGTCCAACTTGCCAAGTCTGAACTAGCAAGTACACGAGTCCCAACTTGGGACTTTTTCTTTTTTTTTTCTTTTAACCTTCAGTTCGTTTTTAAATAAATAAGATAAATCAAGATAAAATAACTTCATTTTTTATTTATTTTCATATTTCAAACCAGGCAGCAGGTGTTTGCTGCTTCTTCTTTCTGTACTCGAGGCCCCAAACTGAGCGTGTGCAGAAGTTTTCCTGTCTGTCGAACAAGTTGAGCTTTTAGCTTTTATTGTAAATGAAACTTCAGTCAGAAAGTTTTACAGCCTGCAGGAGTTTAACAGTCTGCTGATGTTCAGAACAGATTCTGTGGGCAGAGAAAGAAAACTAGTATCTAGTGGGACTCTACTGAGAGAGGAGACAAATGTCATATTTCCATCATGTTTTCCATTGTGTGGTTTTATTCCAGCCCATTAACAAGCATCAGGAGGGCAAAATATTAGGAACACTTTTCAATATAACACAGTCCAGTACAGCAGCCCCACTACCACCTCAATAATAAATATAAAATACAATTATCACCTTTCTGACAACGTCAACAACAACTGAGAATGTAGAAGCTTTGTAAATGTAGAATTGATGGCAGAGCTGTTGTGTTGGATCGCATCAGACTGCACAGGTGTTCCTAATAAAGTGATCTCCAGTCATTGTACATTTAGAGTCTGGAGGGTTGTGAGGTCACAGGTCACGTTAGAAAAAGCCTTCAGGACTGGAACATGGGCTGTGTGGGAGTCGGTCCTGATGAGATGTGATATATCAGAGTTGAGGCTAACATTAGCAGCTCTGGAAGGTTTACCTGAGATCAGCTGCTCGTCATCTTGTAAAAGTGAAACATGTTGAAAATACAAACAGTTAAGTATCAGTCTGATAATTCAGCAGTTTTTCTGTATGAAGTGTCTGAATGGTTTTTGGGTTGTGAGGAATTTAATGAGATTATTCAGTTTGATTTCAGTGTTCGTTCACTTGACATGTTAAGAGTGTCGAGTCATTACTGGTGTAAATATAACGAGAATTAAATGAAGCTGCAACTTAAAGCAGCTTCTGTCTGTTTGTCTCCATCTAGCAGCAGAAACCTGAATCACAGTCTGGTGATTTAAACATCACAACTCAAATAACAAGAATAATAATAATAATCAACAGATGTCGACAGTCTGATCTTCTCTGGTCACAGAACTGAACTGGGATCAGCGAGCAGAAACTGGTTTGATGGTCTGAGACCACGTTCAGGCTCACAGGCTGTTAGAGGTCTGTTATATATTCTGGAGTCAGTCAGTCCCAGTTAGAGATGTGGCGGGAAACCTTTTTACAATAAACTGTGGTGAAACATTGTTTCTGACTGTGATTATTGTTGTTTTCAGAGACACTGTGAACACAGAGCAGCTGTTCTGTCTTCATCAGCAGTTTGATTCTGTTCAGACACGACGAAGCAGCTTTCTGCTGCTCACAGGCAGAATAACCAGAGAAGCAGGTCAGATCAGTCCAGATCCAACATCTCTGCTCAGGACTTTCTATATTAACCTGAGCTGCCAACACACTGAAGAGCAGCAGCTTACAGGTCTGAATGTTCTCTGCTGCTGTTTGTTACTGATGTGCCTTTTATAAATGAATTGAACTGTTAACACTTCATACAAAGTTCAACACTCCAGTATTTGAATTAGTTAAATAAGCTCCGACCTTCAAATCCATCCATTTCATCAGGAAAAATTCATGAATTTCAGACTATGAATGTGTTTCTATAAGAAACTCTGAGCTGCATTTAAAGTGATTTCCAGTCAACAAGCTGCTTTTCTTTACTGTTTAAACTGTATTTAATCAACTGTTTTCAAAGCTGCAACACACAGAATAATATTCAGTCAATAAAACACAAGCTGATCTTTGTGTCATTTATCTGTGTTTTAGCACTAATAGCAGGATTTCAGGAACTTGAATGATTATCATGATAATACTGTTAATCATGATATTTTGGCCTGTGATAGTCATAGTGTGATATCAGCACATCCTCAGTCCAAGTCCTGCTTTAAAGGTAAGTAATACAATTTTAAAATCAGCTGTAAAATGTAAATGAAACCAGTGAAATGATGCTGACGGCTGAAACATGTTTTCTGAAGACATTAAAACAGAAACACAGTTTTAAAAAGTCCAGGTTCAGGTTTGGATTTGAGGTTTAATTTAGAGACAATAAGTAAAAGTTCTTCTCTGTGGCGTCGATAACAAACTGTCTGAGTGTTCGGAGCCTCCAAACAACAACAAAATGTTATCAGGAGTAAAAAATGAACCGATTACATCAATAAAACACACAGTTAGTTCAAAAATGTCAAAATATCAATCTGTATACTTTTTCTTTTAACCTTCAATTCATTTTTAAATAAATATAAATAAAGATAATAATATTTACATAAAGATAATTCAAGATAAAATAACTTCAGATGCTTTATTTCATTTGTTATAAATGATTAAATGTTTGTGAAATATGGAATAATTAGAAGAGTAAACCAAATGAAGTTTTAATTGAAAAGTATAAAACTTTATATTTCTTTTTACTCTACTAAGAAGTTTTGACTGTTTTTCAGGTTTCAGGTCTCTGTAGTTTAAAGTGATTTATATATAATATATATAATATAATATATATAAAGTATAAATACAGTATAAACTGTATATGACAACATTTCAGAAAAAATCAAATTTTGTCTCCTCCAGGCTGTGAAAACAAAAAGACAATAAAGACTAAATCTATTGAGAAAGAAAAGTGAATATAAATCTATTGTAGATGTGTGACACATGTTTTTAAACTAAGGGGTCAGTGTTTGTTATCAACTGGATGTGATGTCATGTCGTTGTCATTTTGGGCATACATGTTGGTGAAGAGATCCTGCTCCTAGTTCAGGGTTGCCAACTCTCACGCTTCACGCTGCCCAAACTATTCTCACACCAAAACATCGCCACAGCAACAGAGATGAACAGTCACAGTCTTTTTGCTAAAGAGTGATGCTTAAACTACGCGGATTATTTTTGTACAGTCATACACAGGGCTGTAACGGAGACTAAACGCACATAAACGCCGTTTAACCTCCTCCTAAACTCTGAAACAGCGTTTACACAGAAAGCTGTTAAAGGCTCAGAGCGGCTTTCTACCGCAGCTTCTGTTGTATCTTCTGGGAGCGCTCGTTTTGTTTTCCGTTTGAACTTTGTATCCTTGTATGAGACACGGAGACAGCTGTTACTGTTAACGAGGGGTGACCAACAACCCACCGCCCGCTCCTGCTGCGCGGGTCTTTTAATCAAACAAACCCTCCGTGCTGAAGCCAGCAGGCAGACGAATGAATCAGAGTTCAGAGGATCATATATGACATTAACTGACGCGCAGCATCAAATAATAATGTCAGAAAAAGCAGCACAAAGTAAGAAGCTAGAAAAACTCTTCAGCAAAAAGTGGAGCTAAAGTTCTTTTAAATTGACATCAGTGATTTAAGCGTCCAGTTTATCTATCTGTTGCTGCTTTAGCCTGACTGTTACTTTACAGTAACGTTAATGTTAATGTAACGTTAGCTTGATAGTTTAGATAGATGGGCTGATGATGCATCCCCGCTGTGTGTTTTGTCCACAATGTCTGTAATTAACATCATACAAGTTAAAGTTCTGCTTCATGCTCACTCCGATTTTTAAAGGAAGGCTTTTTATATTTTCAGAGTGAGTGAAGGAATCAGGAGAGAGGAGACAGAAGTGAGGAAGAGTTGCAGGATGTAATAATGTTGAAAGGAAAACAAGCAGAAAGTAAAGAACTTTCAAAAAGATTGAAAGAAAAAGTTTAAGGATGAAAGAGAAACACAGAGGCCACGCAGGCGTCATCTGATAGACACCAACACATTCAAAGCAGGAAAACTGGTGAGGAAATTACAGCTGTATCTAGATGAATTACTGTTCTGGTAAATATTTTAAAGGCACAATCTGTTATTGGAATGTAGAGACATCCCACTAACAGAAGTCAAAGAACAAGATTGAAACCTGCTATAAAATGACTTTTCATTCAGGCTGAATGAAATGATTGGACGGGATTATTACAGGCCTGCAACCGTCACACATACTGGATTTTCATTTGATTTATTGATGGCTGTCGGGATGTACAGAGAATTTCAACAACTATAACAAAAATGCTTCTAAAATACATTAGATACCCTAGCTTTAAGGTAAGCCTATAATTCAGATTGTATTGGCTGCGTTACATATTGTATGTCGTGATATGACAAATTAGTTGGCAGATTTACTTCATCTAAGTGTCCTGCCATGAAAAAATAGTGAAGAACACTGATGTACATATTTGGCTGAGTGACTGTGTGTGTGTGTAAACCCTTGTTATTGCCTTTTAACTTATGAACATTCAAATAAACGTTGTAGTTTTGATATCGGGAACAACACATCTTTGACTTTCATTAGTGAATGAACCTGTGTGCCCTTTATTGGATTAGTGTTTGTCTACTACTGTGGTGTAGTCAGGCTGTATCCTTAAATCTGAGACCTCCCGCTCCCACCACATGTGTAAACTGCATACTGTTTTACACCCTGATGGTCAACTGAGTCCAAATACGTGCATGTGATTAAGTGTGTGCACGTAGTCCTGATTAAGCCCGTGGCATCAAAATCTCCCTCCAGCAGGGACCCAAAGTTGGCAACCCTGTCCTAGTGTAACCGGTGGTTTCTAGCGTTGTGTTATAAGGAAGAGGCTCAGACCAGGGTGTCTTTGGAGGCGACCGTTTATTCCGGCAACTGACGACAGAAGTAAATAAAAGAAATCCTCCGGTCAGTTGTGATGCTAACTCAGGCTCCTGCACAAATTAAATGACACAGAAATGTGTTAGCATACTGCACAAGAAGTCCGAGCTAATAAACAAACTTACACTCGTAATTCAAAGGAAGTGCACGACGTCGCTTACCTCTCCCATGAAGTACAACAACAAAAGGGGAGAGGTAAAGGCGGGGGACATCATTTATAGAGGGGGGGGGGGCAACCACAACAGTGAACGTAGGGGTACAATGAACTGAGTCTTAAATGTTCCACCTGTTGACCCTGGAGGAATAGCACGTCAGGATTGAACTATTTACAGATTTTGTGTAATTCTAATACATATGCTGCACAGTTGACCCTGTTACACTAGTCTGGTTGAACTTTTGAACCTGTTTCTATCTGAGGGCTGCTTGCTGACCTCTGAGGTTAGTTAGAGATATGTTTGTCTTAACCCGACTGTTTTAGAGACTGTGTGGATCATGAGGTACCTCGACAAGCTAAAGTTGAAGGATGTCCATGTTTGAAGGTATTGATCGACCGTGAGGTCTGTTAGATCGTATGACTATTGTGACGACCCCTCCGCTCCACTCGCTGCTCCTGTGTTTTGGTTTGTTTGTTTGTTTCAGGGCGGAGGATCGTCATTGACTTCATGAGCCACACCTGGGCCCGGTGTGGTCTGGTGTATAAAGCATGGCCTTCCACGGAGCTTCCTGCTCTCTTCTCCTCGCCACTTCCTCTCCCAGCGCGGCGCGGCACACACACACACACACACACACATACACACACACACACACACACACACACACACACACTTATTACAAACACCTGGACAATATAAGACAATCCAGTACAGTTGTTAAACAGCCCCCCCCAAACTTATTACAAACACAAATATAACAGAGTCTGGTGACTGTAGTTTATTATTATTGATGACTGTGACAGTTTATTGATTATTGATCAAACACCAGCTGGTCCTGAGGAACTGTCTGCAGCCACTCGTCTGACCTGCAGGTGGCAGCAGAACTGCAGCTTCATCAGCCTGAAAACCTGCATTTAATCAGAAGATACATCACATTAAATACATTCACTTCTCTGTCAGATTATATTTAGTTATAACATGATTCATCACAGTTATTTAACACGTTTTTACAACAAGTTCAACTAATTATTATTATCAACTTATTTCCACAGTGATCCTGACTTTAAATAAATAATAATACACTTTTATTACACTTTTCCACAGTTACAAAGTGATTCACAAATATAAGTAAAACATTTGAAATGCATTAAAGAAGTCGTGATCACACACACATTCATACATTCTGTATATATGTAGATGGGAAGGTGAGGTAGAAAGAGCTTCAGCTAGAAGTAATCCAGGAGAAATGATCTGGAAGTTTAGTGATCTTCAGTCGGTGGAGACGGTTAGTCAGAGTTTATATCAGTATTTAACTCGGCTGCGTGAGAAAGAGTTAGCTAGAGGAAGTATAGCTGAAGACTAGATCACTAAAGAAAGAGCTCAGTAGCATCATGGAGGAATATATCTATAGAAATAATCTAAGCTGCAACATTAATGCAACTAGGATGCAGCTACTCACTAACTTTAAAGAAAAATGGTCAAAAGATATTCTGTTAAAACCAAAATGACAGACTTGTATTGAAATGAATCAGTCCTGTGGTAGTGAACCTTATATTGAACCACATGGTACCAACAGGTTCCCTCCTGTTCAAACATCCAGGTTATGTGAGCTGTGTGAACTGGGAGACGTTGACAATCAATCACATTTCTTTTGTATCGTCCCTGTTAAGAGAATTTATTGAGTGAAATGTATGATTGAAATTCAGGAATATTTCTGAGCCCTGATGAAGAAAAGATGGACGTTAGTTTCATTTTAGTGTCTTTAAGTTGGAAAGTTTAGTTTGTAAAGCTGTAAAAAAGCCAGGATGGTTTGTTAGTTTAATATCATCAATCAGATGAGATGCAGCGTCTGCTGGTTTTGTTGATAGTAAATTTGAAGCACAAGTGGGTTTGACATTTATAAATGCATGACACAATAATATCAGTAATAACAATTGTTTCTCCATGTGTGAATTCAAATAGGCACTTTAAACTTGAATGGAGCCAGGGAAGACAGTAAAAGAGCTGCGTTCTTTAAGCTGATGGAGCTGAAGAACATAGATGTGAACTGAATCCAGTGAATCCAGTGAATCCAGTGAATCCAGTGAATCCAGTGAAAGGACTGAGCCTGAGCTCAGTAACACACTGCTACTGTCAGGTGACTCAGACATCCAGCAAAAAGAGAGCATGCTCTTCTCCATGTTCTTCCTCTTGTTTTCCATTTGCCACCTGATGCTGTGTTTGCTCCATCTGATGGACCAGAGATTATTTCAGTGGAGAAATCAGAGCGGTTCATTTCTTATTTACTGAATGTCTCTTAGTTATGAGAAGATTGTTTTATCCAAACAGTCCAAAGATTTAACTGTAAGATGAATCAAGCCATCTTCCTAAATGTCGTCGTGTACCAGTCATACACTCTCTTCACATAGAAAAATTATTTGTAGGTCAAAAATGTCACAAAATTGTGTGAAAGTGTTCCTTCTCTGAACTGACGCCATTAAAGTTCAGCACAAACATCATTCTGTCATCAGATAAATCCTCTAATCAACTCAGACATTCCACAGATGAAGCTGTTTTAGTGTAATACAATAAAACTAAATAAATGCTACATTTACAAGTATGTGTTTACTGAGTTTAAAGTGCAAAGTGTTGCTTTCACTTTCACTGACAAACAAAACGGAGACACTGACGTCTGTCAAATGGAGCCTGAAAGAATCAATAAGTTACTAACATGAAATATATTCAACCATACAGAAAATATAAACATAAAACAAATAACACTGAGAAGAAACAATGGGTTTCTAATTACTGATTGACAGAAACTGATTTAAAAATGTTGGAAAGATTAAATGATTCATCAAAGTTATTGAAGCACCTTCGTGACGCTTTATTCTGGATAAATGAAGGTGAATTTGTGAAATAAAAGAGAACTTTTTTCATTCCAAAGGGAACTTTTATTCCCAAAATGCTCAAGATACAAAAACATATATATATAGTATATACATATAGAAATATTCCACATATACATACATAAAAAAATAAAAAGTATTCATAAATATTAACATCAAACAATAAAGATGGAGTAAATGTATAAAACAATTAAATAAGAGAGGATAAAAGAACAAAACAGGGTGCAACACACATGAAAGTGAAGGATGACAGAATGAAAACTAAATTATTATTATTATGAGCAAATAATAATCATCTGTGTTACAAATATTACACAGTACAAGCACAAAAATACAGAGAAAAGAAAGAAACGAACAGTATGAACTTAAGAATGAAACAGAAAGAAAAGAATATTTCAGAAACAGGAAATGAAGAGAAAGAAAATGTTCCAACAGTTTCTTCTTCTGGTAAAAAGGATCGACTCATTGTCTAACTGTGGTTACACATTTAGACAGTAAGTGAAAGAGTTGTGGAGTCTCTGTCTTTAGTTTTTATATGTCTCCTACTGGCCACATGTCAGAAACTCTCTTCTTGTCTTACTGTGTAAACTGGTTTAAGTCTCTGTCTGTCATCAGTCAGTTATTCAGTTATTCAGTCAACATTCAGGGTCCAGGTACAGTTGTGCACCACAGTGACTTGGTACTTTACAAGCTGTGAGGCTATGAATGAGGAAATAAACCCTGCAGTGACAGAGATCGATCAGTTAACAGTATTTAGCAAGAACCAGCCTGCTCTTATGATGATGAGATGCCACCTTCACTCCACTATCAGTCAAAATATAACAGACAGGAAGTGGCTCAGAGACAGATGGGATCACACATGAATAAAGGTTCTAAAAGGACATTTATAGAGAAAAACGCCTCTAAAGATGCTCTCTATGTGAATTTACCGTATAAAATAATGTAATAATGTTCGTCAGTAATGAATGCAGTGTGTGATGCACGTAGTTTCCTGACATCCTCTCTGACTCTGCTTATTGGCTCCTGAGCCAGGAAGCCAAACCAATCACACGAGCTGGAGGCAGAGAGAGGGACGTCACATGATACAGACATACAAAGGCTGATTCAGCAGCTCTTCTGTGGCTCAACACTGAAATTGTTTCCATGACAGTGAGAATATGTGAGTTATTGAATGAGATGCAGTTTTAATTCGGTCCTTAAGTTAATGCTTAGTGAATACATGAAGAGCAGAAAAACACTCAACACATGAAATTTACTTCCTTTTTCCAAAGTTTAATTGCATTAGAAGAGTTCCTCACTAACCAACAGAGTCCAGCCTGTGGTGAGTAAAGGAGCCTGCCTGACGATAATCTGACCTCTCTGTTGTACATGATGTGTCAAGAACAATTTCATTTCTACAGTGATGTAGATGATACACATACCTGGATATGGACCTGTTAATATTATTTCTTATTATTTCTGGGCCTTTAAAGCCTTTCTCAGTGAGATTTAGGACGATATGCAAGAAAGGACCCCAGCCGGACTTAAACCGGAGATGCTGTGCTTCATGGTCAGCGCCTTAAACCACTAGACCTCCACTACACCTCACATTTAAAACGTTCACATTCAAAATAAGCTCTGTCCCCCTAAAACCTGATGGTATAGTTGCAAAATATCAATTATTACCTGAAAGTATCCAAAAATTGTTTAAAATGAGAGAAAGTCGATGTGATCTGAGAGGAATTTACATGTTTAAGTAAAGATCAGTGAGGACTGATGTAATAAATCATTGTATTTCAGTCAAAGGTGTGAATTTATGAACAGTGTTTCTGACAGGAAGGGAGGTTAGAGATGGGTCGAGTCCAAGAGTTGAGTCCAGATTATGATACATAATTCATTGAACCTGGAGCTCTGCAGCCTCTCCATCACTGCCCTCATGTTCTTCACTTAGTCTGGTATACCTGGTTCTACTGCGATTTGTATCCATTTCCTGGAGCTTCTGTTTGAACCATTCCAGGAATTCATCCCGTTTTATGGAAACTTTCACTGGAAGCGTCTGAACCTTGTAGAACCTGTCAGTGGTGTAGGGCCCTGTTGCACTAGCTGTGATCATCTCATCTATTTTACTCAGCAGGTCTTTTCTCATTGAAAACATTATACACATATTTTGGTGTATAATGTAATAATTCAAAAGATTCTGGCACATTCAGGCACAGTTATTTTCTGCTTCAAACACTGGAAAGGAAAATACCACATTTAAAACATGTTCTGCAAAAGGTGCTATAAAATCTACATATTATGCATATTCATTATATGCATAATATAATGTACCTGATGCCTTCAGTATTTGAAGAGCCAGCTTTTTCATCTCATGTGCCATTTCCTTTTTTTCACTCATTTTTTGAATATATTTTGTTGTATATTTTCAATGAGCCTTTATTGTGAAATTCACCAGTGAAATGTTCTGGAAGTTGTTGTGCAGCTAGCTGGGGTCCTGTAGGATGTAGAGAAGTGGAATCATTGATTGGAAACCGGAAGTTTCCTTTTTTTTGAAATTTTGAATATATTTTTGTGTATAATACAATCAAAATCTCTCCCTCTCTCTCTCTATGTCTCTCTCTCTATGTCTCTCTCTCTCTGTCTATGTCTCTCTCTCTCTCTATGTCTCTCTCTATGTCTCTCTCTGTCTCTCTATGTCTCTCTCTATGTCTCTCTATGTCTCTCTATGTCTCTCTCTCTCTATATATATATATCTCTCTCTCTCTATGTCTCTCTATGTCTCTCTCTCTCTCTCTATGTCTCTCTATGTCTCTCTCTATGTCTCTCTCTGTCTCTCTCTATCTCTCTGTCTCTCTCTATGTCTCTCTCTCTATGTCTCTCTCTCTCTCTCTATGTCTCTCTCTCTCTCTCTATGTCTCTCTATGTCTCTCTCTGTCTCTCTCTCTCTCTCTGTCTCTCTCTATGTCTCTCTCTCTCTCTCTCTCTCTCTCTGTTATTTCCTGTTGAAGTTTAGTTTCTCTTTCTGTTCTCGTCGTGTCGCAGCTTCTTTTCTTCTTCTAAAGGTATTTATTGTGACTTTATTGTGTTTATATTGTGACAGTTTTCACTGTTTGACTCTTGAATGACTCTTTGTTCATCTTGTTAGTTTAGTTCCAGTAGAAACAGCAGAAATCTGTAGTTCAGAACTCTACTAACAGTCAACACAAATCAACATGCTGGAAGTTTTCCTCCATTTTAGGTTCACTGTTCAAAGTAGTGATGGGCGGACCGATTCTTTTCACAGTATCGGTTCCTTCCAGTTGATACATGTAAATATATCGAACCTTTGGAGTTTTGATACTTTTTGCAAAATGTGCCGTCAGTTTCTCTGTGACACTCAGTTATAGTACAGACACATTCGACAACTGCAGTCAAGTCAGCCGCCACTCCGGAAATTACAGTCCAACTAGCCGCCACGTACTTTCCTTCTGGTCCTTTATTGTTTAATTCCACAGTGAAATGTTCTGGAAGTTGTTGTGTTGTTGCTGTTTCAATCAAACTGTAATATTATCGATCGACTGTACAGGAAATGACAGCGATGTTAAACCACATTTAGTCGACGGACCATCTTTGTCTTCCAAGTAGAAAAACTCATTACCGTAATAACGGAAGTGTGCGCGCAGTAGGAAATTACGTGGCGGCTGACTTGACTGCAGTCATTCGACAGCTCGTGCTGCCTGCCCCACAAAATTTCTCTTCAGTGCATTACCAGTCATCATGTATAAGTTTACATTAATAAAGATAAAATATTAATTTCAATGCATTGATTCAGCATCCCACTTGTATGTAGGTAGGCTATATAAGCTCAATACGATGTGACAGAAATGTGATGTGTCACTGACCAACGATCAGTCGGTGTTTTTGAGGGGCGGGTAGCAGAGAGAGCAGCAGGTGGTTCAGTCTCGTTCAGTGAGTTGCTGCCAGGCTGTCTGGACTCGAGTCAGTCACTGACGTCCCCGTTGGAGACGGTGATTCCCGCTCATTCATCGGTGCTCATTCATGTTTAGAGCGACTGCACCACCGTAGCAGGCAGGCAGTGTGAGCAGGACCCTACGATAACAGTGATGGGTGTGGGCGGTATGAGTGGGAAAAGTCCGGGATTCATGAGCACTCGCTACGTTTGACACTAAAAAGATTCGTTTGTTCATTTTTGCTCATCACTAGTTCAAAGTGTCCAATAACAGCTGACAGTACTGAGTCAGTGTTCACAGATCAATAACTTCCAACATTTGTCCAACAACCTGCTCTGTCTGTATTAGTAACAGCTTCAAGTTCAAATAACTTGATTTATTTACAAGAAGAAGAAACACAGAGAACATGTGGGTCACATGCTGAGTAAAAATAGAGTTACAGTCCATAAAAAGTACAAACATAGAAGTGAAAACAGGTAAAAAATATCTTAATCTACAACATACAGAGTGTGTGTGGCAGTGGTGGAGGAAGGGGTTAAATCTGGCCGGAGCTTTCAGACTCTGTGTGACGCTGATAGATGTGTAATGTAGCTCCTTTCCTCTGACTTTAATGAACAGCTGTGGCTGTCACACAGCAGCAGCATCCATACCTGTGTCTCCAGACTGGGAGACAGCGGTAACTTCATCAACTATTTAAATCTTCTGATGAGACGTTGAGATCTCACGATAGAATTATTAACTTAAAGGCTTTTCTGTACAGAAAACAGGTGACCTGTTACACACAGATTCAGAGTTTATACAGTGAAATAATTGGGAGCAAACCGGCCGTGCTCAGGATGAGTCCAGACGTGACACCAGTAGAGATTTATGTTGCTTTGTTGAATACTGGTGGAAGTGTTTCCCCTGGGTTGACTGGTTTGGTCTGGGGGGGTGAAGAACATTTCTCTGTTCTGTTTCTGTGTTCAGTGTCTTCAGGTTAGGCTAACCCATTGTTGCTAACTGTGGAGCTAACCCCCTTCACTTTTCCAGCAGTTGGGGAAATAACAGACGTGACTTTTCTTGGTCTTGACAAGCTGCAGCATTTATTAACTGACTCACTGTAGTCTGTTCTGTACATTTACTGACACACTGACAACTTCCTGCTCGCTCTGATGAAGCTTCACTCAGTCGCTGCACAAACATTACGCACTGCCCTGTTGCCCTGCGTGTATTTCACAGCATCAGAGACAATAATGCAGGTCTTAATGAATGTTACCCCTGTGCCACACATTGTTCCACGTCTGCACTATTTTAACACTAATTCCAACAGTCAACCTTTCAATGTCTGTTGTTACTCTGAAAAATTACCTGCATATAACATGTAATATGTGCATCAATAATAATAAATGAGACTCAAATAAATACACAGCTGACACTGAGTGTTAAAGGCTCAA
Organism: Thunnus albacares; assembly: GCF_914725855.1. NCBI lineage: Eukaryota > Metazoa > Chordata > Actinopteri > Scombriformes > Scombridae > Thunnus > Thunnus albacares. Next base: position 32,045,346 of record NC_058118.1, on the reverse strand, counting down.
TGTATGATGCTGCTGCTTTTCATAAATGAATGAAATAGATTATTAATAATATGCTGTTTAGTTGTGTTTAATGTTGAGCAGTAAAAGTAAACCATGTTTTAATAGATGTTCTGCAGTGAATTTATTGTTCATCAAACAGTAAAATGTGCTGCAGTTATATTAGGAACACTGTCACTAGCTAGCAAGTCAACAACAGCTCACCAACCTGACAGATACACATTTTATCAGCTTTCAACACGTCACTAACTGCACTTAAACACAGTCATGTGATTATGTTCTGACAGTTTGACATCAAATGAACTCAAACGGTTTCAAACAGTCTTGAGTTTGTTTGTGTAAAACATTTTATTCATTGTCAGAGAAGTTTAGTGTCAGTATGAAGGGTCGCCCCATTCAGTCACCTTTAAACTGGTGCATGTTTTAATAACCAGTATCATGCTGGTAGTGAGGGAGACTTTGTTTCACAGGTGGTATGGTTAGTGATGAACAGCTAATAAAAGTCATTAAATAATATTCTCTGAAATCTTTCTAAACTATATCACAGACAAACTGTTGAAAACATCTTTTCATTGATGATATTCAGTATTTTAACCAAGCTAAGAGCTGCAGCAATAGAAACTAAAGTTTATGTTGCTGCCAAACCTTCATTCAGTATCTTTATACTATATCAATGTAAAATCAATGTCACATTATATAAACTACAAAGTGAATCACTGTCATCAAAACACAGTAAACTCTGTTTGTGGAATAATGACGGAGTTTAAACTACAATGTGATGCCTCATCACAGGAAGATCTTTGTTCTGCTGTACAGAACTGCATTTAGTGTTGAGTCAGACAGATTGTTCTCTCTTATTCTGCCTGTTTTAATCTTTACTGTACATGATGATGATGATGATGATGATGATGCTCCATTAATTCAACCATAAATCATGGAAACGTCTGTACTTTGATCCTTATAATCTAACACTGATTGACAGACAACATTCCCACAAGATCAAATAGAATATAACACAGCTGTAGCAACTATAACAGAACCATAAATAAAGATGAATGTAAATAAAAATATGATGCATTGATGCTCTGAAACACAAACATTCATGTGATCTTGTGGCTCCTTCTAATCTCCTCGGGGATAAAAGAGAGAGAACACGTTTAGTGTCTGACAAACTTCACAAGTTTTGTCTCCACTGATATTTGTGAAAATTGTTGCATCAGTATCTTTATGTTTATTCACTAAATCATCAGTTGAAATACATGTCAGGCCTCTGAGTGTGATATGCTGCTTAACTGTTATTAATCAATAAAGTGTCATTCAGTACAATCTCTAATTAAAACAGCAAGAAGTACAAATGACTCCATAGAAAACCAGAGTCCTCAGACTGATGATGAAGGACTGATGAAGGAGAATCAGCAGCAGTTTCTCTCTCTGTGTTTCCTCTGCAGGTGAAGCTACAAAGACTCTGTGACTGGATGTGGATCTGAATTCACCTGGTGAGTATTTTTATTTCTTCTGCCACACAGCTGACTCCACCAGCAGCTCATCTCCATTAAATGTGCTCTATAGTGGTAAATGAAAAGCCAACAGAGAACTGGAACCTTCTGAAAGTAAAACATGAAACATTAAACCTCAGTGGAAATGAAGAATAATGTCTTACTTTGCTGCCATCTGGTGGTTGAATCAAGAATGACGCCGTTGTAACTGCAGTGCTGGTGTGATGTGCAGCTTGTTGTAATGAATGAGCTTGTTGTTGTGTTTGTGTGAAGGTGTTTCTCTGCTATGGATCAGTGTGAGGACAGAGAGGAGGGAGTCCCTCCCTCTAAAAGCTCTCTGTGTGGGGAACATGACAGCCAGACCAAAGCTCAGAGGTGAGATGAGGATCTCTAACTGTCCATCACTGTTCTCCACTCACATCACTCCACCATCATTATTCACACTCAAAGCTCTGTGTGTGTTGTGTTGAAGAACAAAGAAGCAGCACAGACCAGACTCTGCTGGACCTGGACCTGGACCTGGACCTGGACCTGGACCTGGACCTAGACTTAGACCTAGACCTGGACCTGGACCCAGCTGTGTGTCCATGAAGAGTGACTGGTCCATGGAGGAACCTTTACGTTTTAAATCTGGACAACCTGCTGATGGAAGGTCAGAATGTAAAGCTGCAAAGACTGAACAGACTTTTCATTTCTATCCAACATGCACATTTATCAGAGCTGTTGTTGTTTCAGGATCCAGCAGCAGAGACCAGACTCTCCTGGACCTGAACCCAGCTGTCTGTCTTTTAAGAGCGACCAGTCGAAGGAGGATTTCGTTACTTTTAAAGGAGGACGTCCATCTGCTGATCAGATGTAAGCTGTAACTGACAGTAAACGTCGGGTTATGCTAGAAAAGAACTGGTTTGTACGACGTGTTGTCCGACCACGTCAGTGAAAAGCCGGCCGTCATAGAGAGGGAGGAGACGTGATAATCATTTAAATATGGAGATAACAGATCACATGTTCAGACAGTCTCTCCTGGAAGACATTCATGGTGTTGCACTCACTTGTTCATATAAAAAGTGACATGATTTATTTATACATTACAGACATAAAAACATGTTAAAGTGAAAACACTTATTTCCAACATGGACCCAAGATGTTAAAAGACAAAACACAAGACATACAACATAAAACTGAATCGCCACAAATTAAATAAAATAATAAACGCCCACATCAAAACACAAAGTACAACAAAGACAATTTGATGGCTGAAGTAAAACTGGAATTGCAGATTTCATTATAAACCTGTGACCATGTTCCATAAATAAGTCTGGACGTGACTTCTATAAGCTCCTCTCATTTTTAACAGCTGGATGTGTAACAGGAGGCTGTTCCACAACACGGCAGCAGCTTAAAAAAAGGAACTTCTGGCTACATTATTCACTGGAGGGACTTTATATGAACACACACTGGCCCTGGTGTTATAGCCATGCTGAGTATGTTCCATTGTTATCTGTGAATTATTGAGGAGCAAACCCATTGATAATGTTGAACATATGATGCAGCTTCTGTTGTTCTACTCTGAGCTGTACTGGCAGCAGTCCTACACTTCTGAATTCATCACCAACATGAGTTAAACAGGATACATTTAGATGTCAAACCACTGAACCAATCAGAACAGGCAGAATCAAACTGACGCTGTACCAATGAGGACATGAGAAGTTTCTCAACAGAAAAGTCAAAAAGAGTCTTAGTCTGTGAAACAGGAACTGAAGTTTGCTGCCACTGTTAGATAATATTTTATCAACAACAGATTCACAGGACAGTGACTGGTCCAATATTATTCCTAAATATGAGACAAAATATTTTAAAATTTCAGTTCCATTACAAAAGATTTTCAGTGTATTTGTTCTTGACGTCTTTGTTCCAAACAGGATTGACTGGGTTTTACCCAAATGTATTGAAAGCTTGTTATCTATGAGCCACTCTCTCACACTTTCTGATTCATTACTAAGAGTTGTGAATTTCACTGACATCATTCCCAGATAGCAGTAATGCAGAATCATCAGCATACAGCAGCAGCTTGCATGTCACAGCAGCTGTCGTATCATTTATATACATAAGAAATAAAAGAGGCCCTAAAATAGAACCGTGCAGCACCACACATGTAATGTCCTGAGGTTCTGATAGAACCACTTCAACATCACAGACTTGAGTTCTTCCTGTCATGTAAGAAATAAACCATTTTACAGCAGTATGTCCAAACACCATGCACTGTAACTTTGACAACAGTACAGAATGATTCACTGTGTCAACGGCTTTCTGCAAGTCAGCATAATTTCCTCCATCAAGGTTTTGTCTAATAAAATCAAACAAATGAATAAGACAGGTGTCAGTAGAGTCTGCTGCTGTAAAACCAGACTGAAGCTCATACAACATATTGTATCTGACTAAATACTCCTCAACCTGCTCAAACACAAGACGTCCAAAAACCTCAGACATGACACCTGCCTACTTTCTCACTTTCTCACCTAAATGTCATTTTCATACTGGGAGCAGCCCAGTTCAACCAGTCTGATACAAGTAGACACTGAGCAGCTCCACTGGAGCAGCTGGAGGTTGTAGCTGCCTTGCTCCAGGGCACTTCAGCAGTGTACAGTGAGGGAGGGAGAGCTGTATGGAAGGTTGTTCAGAGCTATTGGGACTAAACCAAACTGACTGATGAAGCAAAACACTGAGCTGAAAGCTACAAACAGACTGAGCTGTTGATTCTCAGTGGGATCAGCAGGACTAGTAAAGCTTTACCACTACAGGGAGTCATCTGATTCTGTGTTCACATCCAAATATCACTTGATGGACCTTTAGCTTGTGTTTGTCTCTGTGTGGACAGACATAATGTGAACTCCTTCTTCTTGATTCCTCCACAGAGTGGACCAGGAGAGCTCAGAGGTTCCCAGTGGTCAGTCTGCCCAGCAGCATCAAACACACCTGGACTCCATATTAATGGTCTGTACATGTACAACAACTACATCTTTTCATTTACATCTATTGTGTTCACAATCATCTCCATGCTGCACTTTGTAGACCAGTGGATTCTCAGTCTGTCCAACATGGATCTAATGTTTGCTTCATGATGTTAGTTTGATTGTGTCATTCATATAGTATTCTGTTCCAGCTGCTGGAGGAGAACATCGTCACCTTTGTGAAGAATGAGCTGAAGAAGATGCAGAAGGTTCTGAGTCCAGATTACCCAGAATACTTAGAGAGTCAGAGGGAGGAGATGTTGGACGGTGAGGAGGAAGAGCAGAGGAGGAGCAGCAGAGAGGCATTTCTGAAGATCACACTGCACTTCCTGAGGAGAATGAAGCAGGAGGAACTGGCTGACCGTCTGCAGAGCAGTAAGAGGATTTCTATAAAGATTTAACATGATGGATAACTGAGGAATTTACTGATGTCTTAACAGATGGAGGAAAATATTTTTTATTCACTCATTCTTTGAGGGAATTAAATGTTTAAATCTTTGCTTCATACTTCATTCATTGATCCTATTTCCTGTGTTCATTCAGGGACTCCTGCTGGCAAGTGTCAACGTAAACTCAAGTCTAACCTGAAGAAGAGGTTCCAGTGTGTGTTTGAGGGGATTGCTAAAGCAGGAAATCCAACCCTTCTGAATCAGATCTACACAGAGCTCTACATCACAGAGGGAGGGACTGCAGAGGTCAATGATGAACATGAGGTCAGACAGATTGAAACAGCATCCAGGAAACCAGACAGACCAGAAACAACCATCAGACAAGAAGACATCTTTAAAGCCTCACCTGAAAGAGATGAACCAATCAGAACAGTGATGACAAAGGGAGTGGCTGGCATTGGGAAAACAGTCTTAACACAGAAGTTCACTCTGGACTGGGCTGAAGACAAAGCCAACAAGGACATACACTTCACATTTCCCTTCACTTTCAGAGAGCTGAATGTGCTGAAAGAGAAAAAGTACAGCTTGGTGGAACTTGTTCATCACTTCTTTACTGAAACCAAAGAAGCAGGAATCTGCAGGTTTGAAGAGTTCCAGGTTGTATTCATCTTTGATGGTCTGGATGAGTGTCGACCTCCTCTGGATTTTGCCAACACTAAGGTCCTGACTGATGTTACAGAGTCCACCTCAGTGGATGTGCTCCTGACAAACCTCATCAGGGGGAAACTGCTTCCCTCTGCTCTCCTCTGGATAACCACACGACCTGCAGCAGCTGATCAGATCCCTCCTGAGTGTGTCGGCATGGTGACAGAGGTCAGAGGGTTCACTGATCCGCAGAAGGAGGAGTACTTCAAGAAGAGATTCAGAGACAAGAAGCAGGCCAGCAACATCATCTCTCACATCAAGACATCACGAAGTCTCCACATCATGTGCCATATCCCAGTCTTCTGCTGGATCACTGCTACAGTTCTGGAGGATGTGTTGAAAAGCAGAGAAGGGAGAGAGCTGCCCAAGACCCTGACTGAGATGTACATCCACTTCCTGGTAGTTCAGTCCAAACTGAAGAAGGTCAAGTATGATGAAGGAGCTGAGACAGATCCACACTGGAGTCCAGACAGCAGGAAGATGATTGAATCTCTGGGAAAACTGGCTTTTAAGCAGCTGCAGAAAGGCAACCTGATCTTCTATGAATCAGACCTGAGAGAGTGTGGCATCGATATCAGAGCAGCCTCAGTGTACTCAGGAGTGTTCACACAGGTCTTTAAAGAGGAGAGAGGGCTGTACCAGGACAAGGTGTTCTGCTTCGTCCATCTGAGCGTTCAGGAGTTTCTGGCTGCTCTTCATGTCCATCTGACATTCATCATGTCTGGAGTCAATCTGCTGGCAGAACAACAAACAACATCCCAGAAGTCTGAAACTAAACAAAAATATACAGAGCCACATTTCTACCAGAGTGCTGTGGACAAGACCTTAAAGAGTCCAAATGGGCACCTGGACTTGTTCCTCCGCTTTCTCCTGGGTCTTTCACTGCAGACCAATCAGACTCTCCTACGAGGTCTGCTGACACAGACAGGAAGTAGCTCACTGACCAGTCAGGAAACAGTCGAGTACATCAAGAAGAAGATCAGTGAGGATCTGTCTGCAGAGAGAAGCATCAATCTGTTCCACTGTCTGAATGAACTGAATGATCATTCTTTAGTGGAGGAGATCCAACAGTCCCTGAGTTCAGGAAGTCTCTCCACAGATGAACTGTCTCCTGCTCAGTGGTCAGCTCTGGTCTTCATCTTACTGTCATCAGAAAAAGATCTGGATGTGTTTGACCTGAAGAAATACTCTGCTTCAGAGGAGGCTCTTCTGAGGCTGCTGCCAGTGGTCAAAGCCTCCAACAAAGCTCTGTAAGTGCACAGATAGTTATTTATTGATTGATTTATTGATTTATTGAAAAGATATAAAGAAGATATTATAAAGAAATATATTCAAGATGGGAGAAAAATACGTATTTAAGTATGTTTCCACATTTGTTCTCCAGACTAAGTGGTTGTAACCTCTCAGAGAGAAGCTGTGCAGCTCTGTCCTCAGTTCTCAGCTCCCAGTCCTCCAGTCTGAAAGAGCTAGACATGAGTAACAACAACCTGCAGAGTTCAGGCGTGAAGCAGCTGTCTGCTGGACTGGAGAGTCCACACTGTGCACTGGAAACTCTCAGGTCAGAATTCATCAACCTGCACAACTGATCACCATTTAAACTGTGATTTATATGAGTTGATAAACACTTGGACATTTTCTCTACTCAAATTATTTTCAGACCAGTTGTATATTTAGACCCTGTGAATAACTTTCTATTTCTATGTTTTCATTAATTTTTTTCTGTCTCCTGAAATACCAGAGAGGAGTTTTAGATTCAAAAACTGAATGAAGAACTGTGTAATTGGCCCAAAGTAACACACATACAGACAGTAATTCAGTTAACAGTGTTTTGGTAACAGTTATAGTTTCTTTTAATTTCAGAGCAGTATTTGTGCTGGGATGATAGTTATTTTTAGGCACAATGGTGATATGACAGTGCACCCCAGCTATTATGTGGTTCACTACCATTTGATTCTTCTTTTGTTTCATACAACCTTTAAACTCTGGATGATTCCTGAAACTGTGTGTGAAGTATAGTCAGTGAGTATGAGTGAAGGAGTCAGAAATGTTTTCTTACTGTTCCACAACCTTTAGTCCTTATATGCCACATTAGTTGGGATTCCTGATCTGTATTCAACTGCGAGCATCTGATACGGAGTCATTTACCTCTGTGACATGTTGGAGGTTTGATCTTCTTACAAACTGTAGTCATATCTGTCACCTGCAGCTCTTCCTCTTATCAGCTCATTGTGGCTGCTTCTTCTTTTACTAATCTTTATTTAGACCTATTTTTAGCAGTGAAGAGTTAGCAGACGCTAACATCATGTTGACTAAGGTTACAAAAAGCTGGAACTGCCTCACAATACAAACCTTACTGTGGTTGGCCATTTGAATTTAGAAGTAGTGCCTGGAAGTATTAAGTTTAACTCTAAAGATTACAGAAACATATTGGTGATAATAGTAATAAACACATTACCTTCCAGTCCTGTAGTGATCTTAGATCATGTGACATGTATGTTGTTTTGTGTGTCTGCAGGCTGTCAGGATGTCTGATCACAGAGGAAGGCTGTGCTTCTCTGGCCTCAGTTCTCAGCTCCCAGGCCTCCAGTCTGAAAGAGCTAGACTTGAGTAACAACAACCTGCAGAGTTCAGGAGTGAAGCAGCTGTCTGCTGGACTGGAGAGTCCACACTGTGCACTGGAAACTCTCAGGTCAGAATTCATCAACCTGCTTAACTGATCACTATTTAAACTGTGATTTATATGAGTTGATAAACACCTGGATATTTTCTCTAATCAAATTATTTCCAGACCAGTTGTGTGTTTAGACCCTGTGAATAACTTTCTACTAATATATTTCCATTTGTTTTGTCCTGTCTCCGCTGTTGGAACCTGAAATACGAGAGAGGAGTTTTAGATTCAAAAACTGAATGAAGAACTGTGTAATTGGCCCAAAGTAACACAAATACAGACAGTTATTCAGTGACCAGTGTTTTGGTAACAGTTATAGTTTCTTTTAATTTCAGAGCAATATCTGTGCTGGGATGATAGTGATTTTTAGTCACAATGGTGATATGAGTTAGGATTCCTGTTCTGTATTCAACTGTGAGCATCTGAGACGGAGTCATTTACCTCTGTGACGTGTTGGAGGTTTGAAGTTTTTACAAACTGTAGTCAGATCTGTCACCTCCAGCTCTTCATCTTATCAGCTCATTGTGGCTGCTTCTTCTTTTACAATTCTTTATTTAGACCTATTTTTAGCAGTGAAGAGTTAGCAGATGCTAACATCATGTTGACTAAGGTTACAGGAAGCTGGAACTGCCTCACAATACAAACCTTACTGTGGTGGGCCATTTGAATTTAGAAGTAGTGCCTGGAAGTATTAAGTTTAACTTTAAAGATTACAGAAACATACTATTGATGAAAGTAATAAAGACACTACCTTCCAGTCCTGCAGTGATCTCAGATCATGTGACATATATGTTGTTTTGTGTGTCTGCAGGCTGTCAGGATGTCTGATCACAGAAGAAGGCTGTACTTCTCTGGCCTCAGCTCTGAGCTCCAACCCCTCCCATCTAAGAGAGCTGGATTTGAGCTACAATCATCCAGGAGACTTGGGAGAGAAGCTACTGTCTGCTGGACTGGAGGATCCACACTGGAGACTGGACTCTCTCAGGTATGGATAGACAGGTGGACTCTCTCAGGTATGGACCAACTCAGTCTCACAGCAATTCATGAAATAGTCATGTAATTTAATCTATCTATTCGTGTACATTGACACGATTTTTCCATTTATTTCGTGACAGTCAGCACAACTTTCAAACTAATGTATTTCAGGTGGAAGCAGGTTTTGTTCCTGCAGCAGGTTTTTTTCTGTCAGTTGGGACTCGGGAGCTCAGAGGCTGGATTGTTTGTTTCTCATTTGTTATTCATTTTTAAATTATAACCGCTACATCACTCAACGTTTAATCAAAAGATTTTATCCTTGTTTTTATTTTTTTACTCTAATATTACCAGTCTGGTGGGACCGGGGTATTTTCCTCACTGTCGATTTTAATATCTTTAACATTTCTCAACACTAAACAAGAAGGTGTCCTTGATAACTCAACAACATGAAAGGTTATGACCATCCGTTTTAATTATTTCAGCTTTGATTCTGAGAAATCAAGTTTTCTTGTCAGTTTTGGACGATAGTGGAAGCAGTTACGTTAGCCTACCCATGATCCTCAGCGACCGTTACTATGGTGAAGATGCCAGCTAAAGCCGTGACATAAATTATATTCAGTATAACATTACACAGTACTGAAGATTGGTGGTTACAATCAGGAAAAACATACTGTACTGTACATTGAAATGTAAAGAATATATTTGAATTTGATTGAATTATTATTTGTGAGCCAATGGGCTATCTATAGGAAGGTGTGAATTTTGTGATGATTAATATATATATATATATATATATATATATATATATATATATATATATATATATATATATATATATAGTTGGGAGCATGGAATTGTCCAAAATCTCTTGGTATGCTGATATCCTCCTCTGATAATATATATATATATATATATATATATATATATATATATATATATATATATATATATATATATTATCAGAGAAAGCTGGTCCATAGAGGCAGAGGACGTTGCTCATCTTCTATTTTTGAGAGGCAACAGGGAGATCAAAATATAAAAAGAATACTTGGTTGAAATAAACCATTACCAAATTTCATTATCATTTATAAAATATTTATTCTCTCTTCGTTGGAAAAAATCCATGATTGAAATTCTGATTAAAATGCTTCAACAGTGACACCTGCAGGGCAGGAGGAGAAAGAGCAGTGTGTGTGAGGTGGTGGTGGGGAGCAGTGGGGGGGGGGAGTGGGGGCAGAGGAGGACGGGCTCCTGCTGTCCTCCTCAGGGTGGATCTCTTACATCAATTTAATGTACTTTATTTTTTTTCATGCTAATCTATGATTGGCCAAGACATGTAAAATGACGCTCCAAGGGAGGACGTCCTCCCTAACCAATCAACAACCAGAATACAATATTGACATCACTTTGGTCCAATGATAGTTTCCAGATTTCATCTTCAGTTCTCTACAACTGTAACGTACATGAGTGTGACGAACTGATAAGAGAAGAAGAGCAGTAAGATATAGGTACATTGATAGAGTAGCATATTAGAAAATAAATTATAACTTGCAAATTACAAACTATATTTTTAAACACATCAGTAAAACATTACATCTCATGTTTAAACAAGATGACCAACAGCCACAAATGGATGTTATGACATGAATACTTCATCTCCATGATAGAAAGAAGAAGACATCAGATAACGTGAGTCAGATACAGCTTCTCTCTCTCTGTCTCTTTGGTTGCTAATTTCATCTCTGATGGTTAAATGTCTCTGTGTGGCTGTTGTGTGAATTTATCTCCTTAACCAGAATGCAGCAGAGATCATATAATGTGCTGTAGGTAGTTTGCTTGTTGAAGTTACAGTGAGCTGTCTGGACTCACTCATTCATGTGGAATCGATCCAGTTTTTAATTGAGTGGTTGTTCAGTCACCTGTTGATGTTGTGTGATTAGTGAATGAGTGTGCAGGAGGTCTGGCTGCTTGTTGTGACAGTTTCTTCAGTTGGTTTTTAAGCTGAGTCGTATATTGAGCAATAAGCTTAAAGTAACTAGAATAACAAGTGTTAACATGTCAGCTTTGTAGACTATATTTTATATGTGATGCATATAGATCAGAGTGTGTAAGTCATGTATTTGATACATGCATTAATACTTTCTGATGTGAACCTACACTTTTAGATCTGTGAATGTTTTAGTGTTCAGTCTTTCTAGTATTCAGCACTGATCTGTTCCTGTATCACATTATAAGCTTTGTGGTACTTTATATATTTCTGTATACTAAGGAAATACACAGGAAACACGTGTAAATCATGTGATATGTTGTCTGTTTCTGATGAGAACATAAATCTGTTGTCACAATAGAACAATACTATAAATTTGAATTTAACTTTGTTGGTAAAATGACACATTGTGAATCACTGCACGGCTAAAATGAGCTCTTCTTTGTTTAGAAACAATATGTATATGCTAAATGTCTTTAAAGAAGCAGCCTTTACACCACTCAGGGGTTTTTGTTTTTGAAAGCAAATTGTTTTATTGGCATATAAAACTGTCCCCCACCCCTCTGATTTCATCAGCTGGGGAACAATGATATAGTTTGATGTGGTTTGTTGTGAGATTCCATGTTGGTTTTTCTCCTGTCCTCCCCAATATTTTGAGTCACCAGCCGCCACTGATATAACTATATATATATTATATATGTTCAGACGCGGCGTTAGAGTAAATCAATAGGACGGGCATTTGATTTTCATGAGGGGGCACAATGCATTGTATATTTGTTTAACCTGTTATCAAACAAGTTGAACACAGCTTTGGACGGAGGATACACAGACCCCCGGTCCTTGTGAAAGAAAACTGAATAGTAGGTTATCATTTTATAAATCTTTTGTTTATATGTTGCAAATGTTGTTAAACTAAGGGGTCAGTGGTTGTTGTCAACTGAATGTGATGTAATGTCATTGTCATTTTGGTATACATGCTGGTGAAGAAATCCTGCTCCTAGTCTAGTTGAACTCTTGAACTTGTTTCTATCTGAGGGCTGCTTGCTGACCTCTGGGGTTAGCTAGAGATATCTTTGTCTTAAGCCTGCTGTTTTAGAGACTGTGTGGATCATGAGGTATCTAGACAAGCTAAAGTTGAAGGATGTCCATGTTTGAAGTTATTGATTGACCATGAGGTCTCTGTTAGATCATATGACCATACTTGTTTGTAAGAAGGTGTAACAGTTTGTGGAAGTGTCTATTAGGGACCAGACTGTTTTAGTTTTCATTCTGGAGAGGTATAAAGCTGTCTGGTTTGGGTTAACAATCTTTAGAGAAAGGGCCGGCTGAACAACATGCTTTCTCTCCAAAAATACAAGATGATTGTATTTTTGTTTGTGTTTGGACATTTGTATAATTGTTACTGATGGTGTGATGGATTGTACAGCGTCTACAACTGCGTCAACAAGTAACAATGTTTAATGCTTTCTTTATGTCTCTGTGTGGTTCTTGAGCAACGATAAAACATTTCCACAACATCCTCCCGCCAGTTAAAAAGGAACAAATTTAGTCTTTGCAAACAGAAATGATGTCTGTGTTAATTTGCATATAGAGCGAGGAAGTGAGATCCGAATAACAAGTGGTCACTCAAGATGGATGTTAATACCAGGCGTAAACAGACGTACTTGGAGCTGTCCACTTGTGATCGGATCACCTGAGACGGATGTTAATACCAGGTGTAAACAGACGTACTTGGAGCTGTCCACTTGTGATCGGATCACCTGAGACGGATGTTAATACCAGGTGTAAACAGACGTACTTGGAGCTGTCCACTTGTGATCGGATCACCTGAGACGGATGTTAATACCAGGTGTAAACAGACGTACTTGGAGCTGTCCACTTGTGATCGGATCACCTGAGACGGATGTTAATACCAGGTGTAAACAGGGACTAAGATGCAAGGAAAAGAAGCAAGTGAGGGAAACGTGGATGCAATTTAAGAGACTTGAGATGCAACCAAGGAAACAAAGCGAGGAGAGAGGAAACAAGAACATTTGTTTTTAGAGACATGAGACGTCCTTTCCTCTGAAGTGTCACATGAAGCGACGTCCGTTTCTGATGACGGCGGCAGCTGATCACAGCTGATCAGCTGTCAGTCAGTTTTAACAGCTGTAGAAACTTGTGATTAATACTAATAAATGTTCACAGTTATCACTGCAGCAGCTGTTTCCTCTCTGCAGCTGTTACCTGTTTAACAAACATAAATAACAACCTGCATTCTGCATTTATACTGTGTCCTGCTCAGAGGCACAGGAACCATTTCTACTCACAGAATGCGTTTATATTATTTATTGATTATTTGCATCTGTATTGTTTGATATTCTGATAGTGAATTCATTATTTAATAACCCAGAATAAGATCAGAGTGTCTTTTGAACACTGGAAAATATGTATTTGGCTAAATGTTTCAGGGAAAATGGAAATGATGTAACTCATATCAAACCCGACGCTCAGGAATTTTCAGCCTCACATGTGACTGAATGTAAATGAGGATAAATGATGTAAAATATAAATGTGTTGAACTGTTATTATGGATCAAATTAAAGTCAGGGAGAGTCTGTCTGTCAGCAAGAAACAGTTTAATGGAGGAAATAACATCATGAAAAGACAAATCTTTCTAATAAGAGACTTGAGATGTATGTGGGTGCTTTTCATTAAGCTAACTCTATGCTTCCTCGCGTCCTCTCTCCTCCGTGACCCGGAAATCGATCTCTCTCCGCCATCATGGAGGATCTTCCGATCCCTTAAATGCACCCGGAGGAGACGAGGAGCGAGGAGAGAGGAGGCTCCTGGAGGAGCTTAGAGCCAGGAAACACAGGTGTATCCTAGTGGAAGTGTTTTAACGGACGGCAACACCCCTTTGATCCAAAGTGTGTATTGATTGGTCAGCTGATCTGACGGGACAGTAAACAGTCGGCTGTTGTTGTAATACAGCAGATCAGGAAACTACCTGTGGAGAAGGAATGAAAGCACAACAGCAGCTGATCATAGCCTATTTATTTATAAAATAAAGATGACTGAATCATGAATCAATCATTAAAACTTTCTACTATTTCTCTTCATGAGGCAAAAGGCTTCTCCTTTCTTCTTCTGTGTTTCAGAGCGTCTCAGCTCCTTCAGGAAAACATGACGTCACACAGCTGCGTCTCCTATAAAACCATCCTGAGCCTGAAAAGCACGTCAGACTTTCACAAACTAAATAAGCAACATTTTATTTAAACATATTCTGCAGGCTGCAGCTGTTTCTATTGTTCCTTTATGTGGGTTCTGTTCTTTCAGTAATTAACAGGTTTAAATTGTCTGTTTGTGTCTCATTCTGTGACAGACAGACGCTGCTATAGATCTATAATCAAATGATTAAACACTGGAGCAGTTATCAGCTGTTTTCCTTCCAGCTATCAATATGTAGAAATGATTAAGTAACAGTGTAAAGTCTTCATTCATTGTACATGAATTTTAAATGCAAACTTTAGAGTTTAAACTGTTACTGAGTCATTTCTATTGCTGACTTATTCATATTTGACATTTAGGGTGAAGTGCGTCATGACAACTTGTCTCCTCAAAATGATGCTGGAGTGAGCGACGACGTCCCGTTTGATAAATTAAATTCCTCCGTCCTCACGTCTCTCTCTCATCCTCGCTGGGAGAAGAGACGCGAGTGAGAGAAACCAGGAGACACGTTAGCGTAATGAAAAGCATCCAAGTATCCCAGAATGCATTTCACACCAACCGGCAGCGATGGCGGAGACTTTGAGTCAGGCTAAAAGCTGTTGTAACTTGAATTGTAGGATTATTAATATGTGACTTTATTAATTTTTAATGTTTTCAGGAGAGAAAGTAACATGTAGATTCCAACTTGTGGCCAGTTTATCCCAGTAACTCCAGTCTGTAAACCTGCTGGGATGTGTTGGGAGATGTTTGGACCAGCCGCTCATCTCAGCTGCTAGCAGCCCGACTCCTGAGATGATCGGCCGGTCAACATGTGGTCATCCCGGGGAGAACATGATCCATGAACTGATCTGCAGCTCTTTGCTGATTCACCGCTGGCTCTAATGTCTCCGCAGCATTTAGATATATGATATAATTCCTTCTGGAAGATAAATGTTGGTCTCACACATGAAATCTAACAATTGTAGCTGCAACATTAGTTTGTCTGAATGTAAAGTGAAGCTTCATGTTTTTACTGGACAGAACAGCAGCGCTGCCTCTGGAGCTCCACATGTACACATATCACCACATTTACACACATATACATGGATTCAAATGAACAGATTAATTTCATTTATTTTATTAAGCTACATAACAGTTTAGATTTTTATTATAGCTACATTACAGACTGAATAACATCATTTACTGCATCTCTCTGTCAGTGAGGTTTTTGTTTTGTGAGATAAAAAGTGTTAGTGGAGCTTTGAGTTGAGATTATTTTGTCACAGTACAGTCAGGTAGGTGTGTTGAAGCTGAGCTGCTGCTGTTCCAGCTACAGAATGATCTACTGCGTCCTCTCGTCCTCACAAGTTTGTACTACTGAGTCCAACTTGCCAAGTCTGAACTAGCAAGTACACAAGTCCCAACTTGGTGTATTTGGTATTGAGAATATATCAAGTACGTCATATATAAGATATATGCACATATTTTTTCCAGCTGGCTGAGGAGACTATTATGCATGCAAGCATAGATTGTACTAAATATGATCAAGAAAGACAATATATGAAGGAAGAACTCAGGAAGACTGGACTTCAGGAGCTCAGTGTTCAAACTTTAATGAACCTGCCAAGTGGGTGCAGCAGTAGTTTTCTTTGAGTTTATTAGACAGACAGGATTAATGTGTAGGATTTAATCTCTGGTCCACACCCCGGAGCAGAAGGTGGCGGTAATGCACCTAATACGCTGGTTGACAACCGCCGTTATAAACCAAAAAGAAGAAGTTTTTTTTTTTCCAGACAGAGTGATACCTCCTGTCAGCCGAGGGGTTTCCTATCTGTGCAGCCGAACATAGCAGCTCCTCCGCGGACTGTTTCACCCTGACGGTCCCGGTGTTTCCTCCGCAGGCTGCACTTCACTCAGCTGCCCGACAGACCCGCTGCTTCTTCCCGCTTTAACCTGAATAACAAACCGGGGCTCGGTGCTCCGGTTGGATCCACATGGAGAGCCGAGGCTAACGTTAGCTGAGAGGCTAGCGGAGCGTTAGCCGCAGCATGTTAGGAAGCACAGCCAGCTAGCACAGCCAGCTAGCACAGCCAGCTAGCACAGCCAGCTAGCACAGCCAGCTAGCCTCAGAGAAACAGAGAGAGTAGTTGGCAGTTACACGTTTCTTTTGGCATTAAGTGCATTTAGATGCTAAATGATTTAGCAGCAAGATGGACGGTGGATAAAGAGGAAGGGTGGAGCAGAGAGAGAGAAAGAAAGGGAAATAAACGTGCTAGCTAGCTAACGTAGCTAATGTTACTGATGCGTCATCATCGTCTCGTCAATGCTAAAGCTAATTAGCATATGTAGTCTAGTTAATGTGGTCAATATTATTATAAAATTGATGTGTTTTGGTGAAAGTTTCAGTGAGTGAGTTCATACTTTGAGCTGATAATTTAAAATGATTGAGACAACACAACGTCTTCTGTCACTATTCAGGCTGCTGTCATTTGTTGGAACTTAAAGATGTGTGTTATTTAATGTTTGTGTTGGTTAAAGGACTATTTGAACCTTTGATGGGTAACTGTTAGTGTATATCAGTAAACTGAGGAGGGTGTTGTGCTCTTGCTTGTTTCTTTTTGAAGGTGTAGAGAGCAGCGTTGGTGCCACAGTAGTAGTAGTGTCGTCTCCCTCCTTAATGATATGTACCTTTGGTTTTATTTCAGCTTCATAATACTACATTGTACTAAGCAGCTGTTGGCTCATTAGTTTGTTATTCACATGCACTAAAATTCAGCAGAATGCAGGAAATCAAGTCTTTGTAAGTAAAGTTTTCCTAGTGGGGACCCCCAAACCCCCCGCTGATAAACTGGTCTGACTGGAGCTATATTTCCCAGCCTGAATGATTTTCCCAGTCCGGCCCTGCTGTATAATGTTATACTGAATATAGTTTATGTCACAGCTTTAGCGTCTTCACCATAGTAACGGTGGCTGAGGATCATGGGTAGGCTAATGTAGCCGCTTCCGCTATCGTCCAAAACTGACAAGAAAACTTGGTCACAACCTTTCATATTGTTGAGTTATCAAGGACGCCTTCATGTTTTATGTTGAGAAATGTTAAAGATATTAAAATCAACAGTGAGGAAAATACTCATACGCAGCGCGTCCTCTCCGGTCCCACCAGACTGCTAATATTAGAATAAAAACATGAAAACAAGGATCAAATCTCTTGATTAAATGTTGAGTGATGTAGCGGTTATAGTTTAAAAATGAAGAACAAATGAGAAAAAACAATCCAGCCTCTGAGCTCCCGAGTCCCAACTGACAGAAAAAAACCTGCTGCAGGAACGAAACCTGCTTCCACCTGAAATACATTAGTTTGAAAATCCTGCTGACTGTCACCAAAAAAAAGGAAAAATGGTGTCAATGAACACGAAGAGATTAAATTTAGTGAATATTTCACTGATTACTGTGAGACTGAGACAGACAGGTGGACACTCTCAGGTGAGGACAGACAGGTGGACACTCAGGTGAGGACAGACAGGTGGACACTCTCAGGTGAGGACAGACAGGTGGACTCTCAGGTGAGGACAGACAGGTGGACTCTCTCATGTGAGGACAGACAGGTGGACACTCTCAGGTGTAGACAGACAGGTGGACACTCTCAGGTGTAGACAGACAGGTGGACACTCTCAGGTGAGGACAGACAGGTGGACACTCATAGGTGAGGACAGACAGGTGGACACTCTCAGGTACAAACAGACAGGTGGACACTCAGGTGAGGACAGACAGGTGGACACTCTCAGGTGAGGACAGACAGGTGGACACTCTCAGGTGAGGACAGACAGGTGGACACTCTCAGGTGAGGACAGACAGGTGGACAGTAAATCAGCTCAAACTCTTGAGACTGCAGCTGATTGTCAGCTGTAACCATCATGCAGGAATGTTCCACCTGTGTGAGAGGAAATAACTTGTCAGTCGTCCAAAGATTGTTGAGGAAAGACAAACAGAAACAGGCGGTTTATCATTTTCATGTTAGTGTGAATCAGTTTAAACAGTCCTGTCATCTGTTCACAATACAAACTGCTGAGTCTGACAAGAAAAAGTCTCATTGTTGACATGATTTGACTTTGAGACGCCTGTTTCTGATTGGCTGAATGTAGCTGCTGTCGATAGTCGTGGTGCGACGTGATGTGATGGACGGTTGTGTTGCCTAGCAACAGCAAAGCAGCTCAGTGTTATGAGGATCAGAGCTGCTTTTTCTAGAGTGATGTCATGTCCATGTTTGCATGCTGAAAGAGAACGTGCTGCTCTGACCCCCCTCCTCCTTTCAGCCTGCAGCCTGCTGGAGTCCGATGGTTGACACCAGGTCTGAGGAAGTGTAAGTGTGTTTTTCATTTCATTCATCAAAACAAAGCTCATTCACATCCTACTGAGGATGAAGATGATGTCATCATCAAACAGATGATAGATCAATAACTGCAGCTGTATTGTGTCTCGTTCTCTCCATCAGATTTCTGTCGACTCACACTGGATCCAAACACAGTAAACAGAAACCTCAAACTGTCTGACAACAACAGGAAGGTGACACATGTGGAGGAGGATCAGTCATATCCTGATCATCCAGACAGATTTGATTACTGGCTTCAGCTGCTGTGTAGAAATGATCTAACTGGTCGCTGTTACTGGGAGGTCGAGTGGAGAGGAGACGTTAATATATCAGTGAGTTACAGAGGAATCAACAGGAAAGGAAACAGTGAAGACTGTGGGTTTGGATTTAATGATCAGTCCTGGAGTCTGATCTGCTCTGATGTTGGTGGTTACTATGTCTGTCACAATAAGAGAGAAACATCCATCTCCTCCTCCTCTTCCTCCTCCTCTGTCTCTAAGAGAGTAGCAGTGTATGTGGACTGTCCTGCTGGCACTCTGTCCTTCTACAGAGTCTCCTCTGACACACTGATCCACCTCCACACCTTCAACACCACATTCACTCAGCCTCTGTGTGCTGGGTTTAGGTTCTACTGGTCTAACTGGCCTGATTCCTCAGTGTCTCTGTGTGGTCTGTAGGAGGAAGAGTCTCCTCCTGTTAGAGAAACTTTCTCACTGCTGACCAGATAGTTCAGTCTGTACAGGATCACACACAGCTGATGGTATTTAGTACCAACATGATCTCTCACTGCTTGTAAATGTAAACATGGTTTCCACATGATTGACAGTTTGTTTGTAAAATGAATCAAATGATAAACTGAGTCCAGTTGTTGTTGTTTTCTGTTGTTAGTGTATTAGAAAGGCTTGAACTGTAATGGGATAATGGGAATGGGATCTTCACAATGTTTAGTTGTAGTTCTTCTAGTAGTTTCATAGTAACTGTGTTACCTGATTCCTTCACTTATTTAGAGATCACATGACAAATGATGGTCAGAACAACAGGCCTCCTATTGGCTGGTTAAATGAACACCTCTAATGGTGAAGGCTGAGGCTCAGCAGCTGGAGTGTGGCTGCTTTTATGCTGCGTTCATATCATATTGGAATGATGCTAATTATGAGATTCTGATTCTTATTATCTAATATTACCTAGTTATAGCCATTGTTAATACCAAGCTTTTACATGTTAATTAGCATTATTACTAGCTGGTTATTATCAAATATTACCCACTATTACCTTGTTTTTACCCAGCTGGAAGGTAAAGTGCTGCCACAAATCCTTCCAGCAGACACCAACAAAACTGCTTCTACGGTTCAACCTCAGTTTAGTCTCACTGGTGAAGTTTCTTACTGGATTTAAACCAGTTCATTTGTTCAATCTTTCTGGTTTTAATTGATACGTTTGTCAGTTGATACATATATATGTGGTTGTTGAGAAATAATAATCAATCTGTCCGTTCTGAACAGACACGTTTTGAACGGGCTCTGCACTAGTTCTAATAAAAAAAGAACTGTTAACTATTATTATTCTTCATTTCTTAAACTGTGCTGGTGTGTTTTTGTATTTCAGGATTGTATTGATTAGTTTTTATGTTGAATGTGTTTCTTTATGTTTCTTTGTCTTTTAACATCTTGGGACCATGTTGGAAATACGTGTTTTCACTGTAACATGTTATCACTTGGATTTCTGTTTTGTGTCTGTAATCCATAAATAAATAAATCATATCACAAACATAACTTTGCTCCAACAAATGTTTCTATATACAGGTGAGAGTGTTGAAGGTTACAGCATTTATAAATGACTTTAAATTAGATGAGAAATCATCCAAAACAAAGAAAACTGTTTTCTCTGCACTTTATTGTTGTAACAAAGACTTTTTCTTTTAACCTTCAGTTGGTTTTTAAATAAATAAGATAAATCAAGATAAAATAACTTCATTTATTATTTATTTTCATATTTCAAACCAGGCAGCAGGTGTTTGCTGCTTCTTCTTTCTGTACTCGAGGCCATTTTCAGGAAGGTTTCCCCAAACTGAGCATGTGCAGAAGTTTTCCTGTCTGTTGAACAAGTTGAGCTTTTAGCTTTGATTGTAAATGAAACTTCAGTCAGAAAGTTTTACAGCTGCAGGAGTTTAACAGTCTGCTGATGTTCAGAACAGATTCTGTGGGCAGAGAAAGAAAACTAGTATCTAGTAGGACTCTACTGAGAGAGGAGACAAATGTCATATTTCCATCATGTTTCCATTGTGTGGTTTTATTCCAGCCCATTAACAAGCATCAGGGGGGCAAAATATTAGGAACACTTTTCAATATAACACAGTCCAGTACAGCAGCCCCACTACCACCTCAATAATAAATATAAAATACAATTATCACCTTTCTGACAACGTCAACAACAACTGAGAATGTAGAAGCTTTGTAAATGTAGAATTGATGGCAGAGCTGTTGTGTTGGATCGCATCAGACTGCACAGGTGTTCCTAACAAAGTGATCTCCAGTCATTGTACATTTAGAGTCTGGAGGGTTGTGAGGTCACAGGTCACGTTAGAAAAAGCCTTCAGGACTGGAACATGGGCTGTGTGGGAGTCGGTCCTGATGAGATGTGATATATCAGAGTTGAGGCTAACATTAGCAGCTCTGGAAGGTTTACCTGAGATCAGCTGCTCGTCATCTTGTAAAAGTGAAACATGTTGAAAATACAAACAGTTAAGTATCAGTCTGATAATTCAGCAGTTTTTCTGTATGAAGTGTCTGAATGGTTTTTGGGTTGTGAGGAATTTAATGAGATTATTCAGTTTGATTTCACTGTTCGTTCACTTGACATGTTAAGAGTGTCGAGTCATTACTGGTGTAAATATAACGAGAATTAAATGAAGCTGCAACTTAAAGCAGCTTCTGTCTGTTTGTCTCCATCTAGCAGCAGAAACCTGAATCACAGTCTGGTGATTTAAACATCACAGCTCAAATAACAATAATAATAATAATAATAATAATAATAATCAACAGATGTCGACAGTCTGATCTTCTCTGGTCACAGAACTGAACTGGGATCAGTGAGCAGAAACTGGTTTGATGGTCTGAGACCACGTTCAGGCTCACAGGCTGTTAGAGGTCTGTTATATATTCTGGAGTCAGTCAGTCCCAGTTAGAGATGTGGCGGGAAACCTTTTTACAATAAACTGTGGTGAAACATTGTTTCTGACTGTGATTATTGTTGTTTTCAGAGACACTGTGAACACAGAGCAGCTGTTCTGTCTTCATCAGCAGTTTGATTCTGTTCAGACACGACGAAGCAGCTTTCTGCTGCTCACAGGCAGAATAACCAGAGAAGCAGGTCAGATCAGTCCAGATCCAACATCTCTGCTCAGGACTTTCTATATTAACCTGAGCTGCCAACACACTGAAGAGCAGCAGCTTACAGGTCTGAATGTTCTCTGCTGCTGTTTGTTACTGATGTGCCTTTTATAAATGAATTGAACTGTTAACACTTCATACAAAGTTCAACACTCCAGTATTTGTATGAGTTAAATAAGCTCCGACCTTCAAATCCATCCATTTCATCAGGAAAAATTCATGAATTTCAGACTATGAATGTGTTTCTATAAGAAACTCTGAGCTGCATTTAAAGTGATTTCCAGTCAACAAGCTGCTTTTCTTTACTGTTTAAACTGTATTTAATCAACTGTTTTCAAAGCTGCAACACACAGAATAATATTCAGTCAATAAAACACAAGCTGATCTTTGTGTCATTTATCTGTGTTTTAGCACTAATAGCAGGATTTCAGGAACTTGAATGATTATCATGATAATACTGTTAATCATGATATTTTGACCTGTGATAGTCATAGTGTGATATCAGCACATCCTCAGTCCAAGTCCTGCTTTAAAGGTAAGTAATACAATTTTAAAATCAGCTGTAAAATGTAAATGAAACCAGTGAAATGATGCTGACGGCTGAAACGTGTTTTCTGAAGACATTAAAACAGAAACACAGTTTTAAAAAGTCCAGGTTCAGGTTTGGATTTGAGGTTTAATTTAGAGACAATAAGTAAAAGTTCTTCTCTGTGGCGTCGATAACAAACTGTCTGAGTGTTCGGAGCCTCCAAACAACAACAAAATGTTATCAGGAGTAAAAAATGAACCGATTACATCAATAAAACACACAGTTAGTTCAAAAATGTCAAAATATCAATCTGTATACTTTTTCTTTTAACCTTCAATTCATTTTTAAATAAATATAAATAAAGATAATAATATTTACATAAAGATAATTCAAGATAAAATAACTTCAGATGCTTTATTTCATTTGTTATAAATGATTAAATGTTTGTGAAATATGGAATAATTAGAAGAGTAAACCAAATGAAGTTTTAATTGAAAAGTATAAAACTTTATATTTCTTTTTACTCTACTAAGAAGTTTTGACTGTTTTTCAGGTTTCAGGTCTCTGTAGTTTAAAGTGATTTATATATAATATATATAATATAATATATATAAAGTATAAATACAGTATAAACTGTATATGACAACATTTCAGAAAAAATCAAACTTTGTCTCCTCCAGGCTGTGAAAACAAAAAGACAATAAAGACTAAATCTATTGAGAAAGAAAAGTGAATATAAATCTATTGTAGATGTGTGACACATGTTTTTAAACTAAGGGGTCAGTGTTTGTTATCAACTGGATGTGATGTCATGTCGTTGTCATTTTGGGCATACATGTTGGTGAAGAGATCCTGCTCCTAGTTCAGGGTTGCCAACTCTCACGCTTCACGCTGCCCAAACTATTCTCACACCAAAACATCGCCACAGCAACAGAGATGAACAGTCACAGTCTTTTTGCTAAAGAGTGATGCTTAAACTACGCGGATTATTTTTGTACAGTCATACACAGGGCTGTAACGGAGACTAAACGCACATAAACGCCGTTTAACCACCTCCTAAACTCTGAAACAGCGTTTACACAGAAAGCTGTTAAAGGCTCAGAGCGGCTTTCTACCGCAGCTTCTGTTGTATCTTCTGGGAGCGCTCGTTTTGTTTTCCGTTTGAACTTTGTATCCTTGTATGAGACACGGAGACAGCTGTTACTGTTAACGAGGGGTGACCAACAATCCACCGCCCGCTCCTGCTGCGCGGGTCTTTTAATCAAACAAACCCTCCGTGCTGAAGCCAGCAGGCAGACGAATGAATCAGAGTTCAGAGGATCATATATGACATTAACTGACGCGCAGCATCAAATAATAATGTCAGAAAAAGCAGCACAAAGTAAGAAGCTAGAAAAACTCTTCAGCAAAAAGTGGAGCTAAAGTTCTTTTAAATTGACATCAGTGATTTAAGCGTCCAGTTTATCTATCTGTTGCTGCTTTAGCCTGATTGTTACTTTACAGTAACGTTAATGTTAATGTAACGTTAGCTTGATAGTTTAGATAGATGGGCTGATGATGCATCCCCGCTGTGTGTTTTGTCCACAATGTCTGTAATTAACATCATACAAGTTAAAGTTCTGCTTCATGCTCACTCAGATTTTTAAAGGAAGGCTTTTTATATTTTCAGAGTGAGTGAAGGAATCAGGAGAGAGGAGACAGAAGTGAGGAAGAGTTGCAGGATGTAATAATGTTGAAAGGAAAACAAGCAGAAAGTAAAGAACTTTCAAAAAGATTGAAAGAAAAAGTTTAAGGATGAAAGAGAAACACAGAGGCCACGCAGGCGTCATCTGATAGACACCAACACATTCAAAGCAGGAAAACTGGTGAGGAAATTACAGCTGTATCTAGATGAATTACTGTTCTGGTAAATATTTTAAAGGCACAATCTGTTATTGGAATGTAGAGACATCCCACTAACAGAAGTCAAAGAACAAGATTGAAACCTGCTATAAAATGACTTTTCATTCAGGCTGAATGAAATGATTGGACGGGATTATTACAGGCCTGCAACCGTCACACATACTGGATTTTCATTTGATTTATTGATGGCTGTCGGGATGTACAGAGAATTTCAACAACTATAACAAAAATGCTTCTAAAATACATTAGATACCCTAGCTTTAAGGTAAGCCTATAATTCAGATTGTATTGGCTGCGTTACATATTGTATGTCGTGATATGACAAATTAGTTGGCAGATTTACTTCATCTAAGTGTCCTGCCATGAAAAAAATAGTGAAGAACACTGATGTACATATTTGGCTGAGTGACTGTGTGTGTGTGTAAACCTTTGTTATTGCCTTTTAACTTGTGAACATTCAAATAAACGTTGTAGTTTTGATATCGGGAACAACACATCTTTGACTTTCATTAGTGAATGAACCTGTGTGCCCTTTATTGGATTAGTGTTTGTCTACTACTGTGGTGTAGTCAGGCTGTATCCTTAAATCTGAGACCTCCCGCTCCCACCACATGTGTAAACTGCATACTGTTTTACACCCTGATGCTCAACTGAGTCCAAATACGTGCACGTGATTAAGTGTGTGCACGTAGTCCTGATTAAGCCCATGGCACCAGGACCTGAAGCAGGCAGTTCATGGTGAGAAGCCCACCAACATCCCTGAGTTGAGACTGTTCTGTGAGGAGGAACGAGCTCAAATTCCTCCAAGCTGATGTGCAGAGCTGATAAACAGTTACTGGAAACGTTTGGTTGAAGTTATTGCTGCAAAAGGGGGTCACACCAGTTACTGAAAGCAAGGGTTCACATACTTTTGCCTCCCACACATATGTTAGATTGGATAATTTTCCTCAATAAATTAATGAAAAAGATGAAAAAATGTTTTTTTTTTTGTCCTATTTGTTTAATTGGGTTCACTTTATCTAGTTTTAGGACTTGTGTAAATATCTGATCATGTTTTAGGTCATATTCATGCAGAAATACAGAAAATTCTAAAGCGTCCACAAACTTTCAAGCAGCTCTGTACTCGGCCTAACTGGTAAAACTCGTCTGGTCTCCATGTTTGTCGCAGCCTGTGACACTAAACTTGTTTGTCAGAAGGTGTAACAGTTTGTGGAAGTGTCCATTTAGGGACCAGACTGTTTTTAGCTTTGCTTCTGGAGAGGTATAAAGCTGTCTAGTTTAGGTTCACAATCTTTAGGGAAAGGGCCGGCTGAACAACATGCTTTCTCTCCAAAAATACAAGATGATTGTATTTTTGTTTGTGTTTGAACATTTGTATAATTGTTACTGATGGTGTGATGGATTGTACAGCGTCTACAACTGCTTCAACTAGTGACAATGTTTAATGCTTTCTTTATGTCTCTGTGCCTCTTTCCAATGAGGAAAATTTCCACTATCTGATGAGGATTTATACAGTCTGTCAATGTTTGACTTTAGCTGTTCCAGGTTCTTTATTCCAAAGGTCAGCGCTGTGCTGGGATCATATTTCTTTACAGTCACTTCTGGTTAAAGATGAATTCAGAGTTGAGACTGTTTGTGAAGCAACTGACATTTGAAATCTTCCTGCTGTGAGTTACATGTTTGTTCTTCCTACGTTTGGTTTCCTGGTTGAAGCTGCTGATTAATTTCACCTTCACTCATCAGCTTGATGAAAATGATTTTCAGCATCTAAAGGTAACGTAAGCAACAGGTTTCATCATGTTTGTGTCAGCGGGGGTTAAAATGATGTGACACCAGTAGAGATGGTGCTAGTAGTGATTTATTATGTTGCTTTGTTGAATACTGGTGGAAGGTTTGAAACCTCGTTAATCCTCTTTGACTCTAATTAGCTTTGCTAACAAGATGCTGTTTAGACAACAGAAACATCAGAGGAAACTCTGGAAAAGCTTCATTAGTCAAAATTCAGCCTGTTGACACACTAAGTGACCAGAAAAATAGAAACACCTGAATAATACAATGAAATACAACAGTGATGCAATAAGTGTTAAGTTTTGTTGAGGTTCATTGGTTCTGTGGTTGTTGTTTTGGACTTAATTACTTTGAAAGATGTTTCAGATATTTAGTCAGGCTCACTTTCATATATAGAGGAGAGAAACTTATTAAAAACACAAATATAACAGAGTCTGGTGACTGTAGTTTATTATTATTGATGACTGTGACAGTTTATTGATTATTGATCAAACACCAGCTGGTCCTGAGGAACCGTCTGCAGCCACTCGTCTGACCTGCAGGTGGCAGCAGAACTGCAGCTTCATCAGCCTGAAAACCTGCATTTAATCAGAAGATACATCACATTAAATACATTCACTTCTCTGTCAGATTATATTTAGTTATAACATGATTCATCACAGTTATTTAACACGTTTTTACAACAAGTTCAACTAATTATTATTATCAACTTATTTCCACAGTGATCCTGACTTTAAATAAATAATAATACACTTTTATTACACTTTTCCACAGTTACAAAGTGATTCACAAATATAAGTAAAACATTTGAAATGCATTAAAGAAGTCGTGATCACACACACATTCATACATTCTGTATATATGTAGATGGGAAGGTGAGGTAGAAAGAGCTTCAGCTAGAAGTAATCCAGGAGAAATGATCTGGAAGTTTAGTGATCTTCAGTCGGTGGAGACGGTTAGTCAGAGTTTATATCAGTATTTAACTCGGCTGCGTGAGAAAGAGTTAGCTAGAGGAAGTATAGCTGAAGACTAGATCACCAAAGAAAGAGCTCAGTAGCATCATGGAGGAATATATCTATAGAAATAATCTAAGCTGCAACATTAATGCAACTAGGATGCAGCTACTCACTAACTTTAAAGAAAAATGGTCAAAAGATATTCTGTTAAAACCAAAATGACAGACGTTGTATTGAAATGAATCAGTCCTGTGGTAGTGAACCTTATATTGAACCACATGGTACCAACAGGTCCCCTCCTGTTCAAACATCCAGGTTATGTGAGCTGTGTGAACTGGGAGACGTTGACAATCAATCACATTTCTTTTGTATCGTCCCTGTTAAGAGAATTTATTGAGTGAAATGTATGATTGAAATTCAGGAATATTTCTGAGCCCTGATGAAGAAAAGATGGACATTAGTTTCATTTTAGTGTCTTTAAGTTGGAAAGTTTAGTTTGTAAAGCTGTAAAAAAGCCAGGATGGTTTGTTAGTTTAATATCATCAATCAGATGAGATGCAGCGTCTGCTGGTTTTGTTGATAGTAAATTTGAAGCACAAGTGGGTTTGACATTTATAAATGCATGACACAATAATATCAGTAATAACAATTGTTTCTCCATGTGTGAATTCAAATAGGCACTTTAAACTTGAATGGAGCCGGGAAGATAGTAAAAGAGCTGCGTTCTTTAAGCTGATGGAGCTGAAGAACATAGATGTGAACTGAATCCAGTGAATCCAGTGAATCCAGTGAATCCAGTGAAAGGACTGAGCCTGAGCTCAGTAACACACTGCTACTGTCAGGTGACTCAGACATCCAGCAAAAAGAGAGCATGCTCTTCTCCATGTTCTTCCTCTTGTTTTCCATTTGCCACCTGATGCTGTGTTTGCTCCATCTGATGGACCAGAGATTATTTCAGTGGAGAAATCAGAGCGGTTCATTTCTTATTTACTGAATGTCTCTTAGTTATGAGAAGATTGTTTTATCCAAACAGTCCAAAGATTTAACTGTAAGATGAATCAAGTCATCTTCCTAAATGTCGTCGTGTACCAGTCATACACTCTCTTCACATAGAAAAATTATTTGTAGGTCAAAAATGTCACAAAATTGTGTGAAAGTGTTCCTTCTCTGAACTGACGCCATTAAAGTTCAGCACAAACATCATTCTGTCATCAGATAAATCCTCTAATCAACTCAGACATTCCACAGATGAAGCTGTTTTAGTGTAATACAATAAAACTAAATAAATGCTACATTTACAAGTATGTGTTTACTGAGTTTAAAGTGCAAAGTGTTGCTTTCACTTTCACTGACAAACAAAATGGAGACACTGACGTCTGTCAAATGGAGCCTGAAAGAATCAATAAGTTACTAACATGAAATATACTCAACCATACAGAAAATATAAACATCATAAAACAAATAACACTGAGAAGAAACAATGGGTTTCTAATTACTGATTGACAGAAACTGATTTAAAAATGTTGGAAAGATTAAATGATTCATCAAAGTTATTGAAGCACCTTCGTGACGCTTTATTCTGGATAAATGAAGGTGAATTTGTGAAATAAAAGAGAACTTTTTTCATTCCAAAGGGAACTTTTATTCCCAAAATGCTCAAGATACAAAAACATATATATATAGTATATACATATAGAAATATTCCACATATACATACATAAAAAAAAATAAAAAGTATTCATAAATATTAACATCAAACAATAAAGATGGAGTAAATGTATAAAACAATTAAATAAGAGAGGATAAAAGAACAAAACAGGGTGTAACACACATGAAAGTGAAGGATGACAGAATGAAAACTAAATTATTATTATTATGAGCAAATAATAATCATCTGTGTTACAAATATTACACAGTACAATCACAAAAATACAGAGAAAAGAAAGAAACGAACAGTATGAACTTAAGAATGAAACAGAAAGAAAAGAATATTTCAGAAACAGGAAATGAAGAGAAAGAAAATGTTCCAACAGTTTCTTCTTCTGGTAAAAAGGATCGACTCATTGTCTAACTGTGGTTACACATTTAGACAGTAAGTGAAAGAGTTGTGGAGTCTCTGTCTTTAATTTTTATATGTCTCCTACTGGCCACATGTCAGAAACTCTCTTCTTGTCTTACTGTGTAAACTGGTTTAAGTCTCTGTCTGTCATCAGTCAGTTATTCAGTTATTCAGTCAACATTCAGGGTCCAGGTACAGTTGTGCACCACAGTGACTTGGTACTTTACAAGCTGTGAGGCTATGAATGAGGAAATAAACCCTGCAGTGACAGAGATCGATCAGTTAACAGTATTTAGCAAGAACCAGCCTGCTCTTATGATGATGAGATGCCACCGTCACTCCACTATCAGTCAAAATATAACAGACAGGAAGTGGCTCAGAGACAGATGGGATCACACATGAATAAAGGTTCTAAAAGGACATTTATAGAGAAAAACGCCTCTAAAGATGCTCTCTATGTGAATTTACCGTATAAAATAATGTAATAATGTTCGTCAGTAATGAATGCAGTGTGTGATGCAGGTAGTTTCCTGACATCCTCTCTGACTCTGCTTATTGGCTCCTGAGCCAGGAAGCCAAACCAATCACACGAGCTGGAGGCAGAGAGAGGGACGTCACATGATACAGACATACAAAGGCTGATTCAGCAGCTCTTCTGTGGCTCAACACTGAAATTGTTTCCATGACAGTGAGAATATGTGAGTTATTGAATGAGATGCAGTTTTAATTCGGTCCTTAAGTTAATGCTTAGTGAATACATGAAGAGCAGAAAAACACTCAACACATGAAATTTACTTCCTTTTTCCAAAGTTTAATTGCATTAGAAGAGTTCCTCACTAACCAACAGAGTCCAGCCTGTGGTGAGTAAAGGAGCCTGCCTGACGATAATCTGACCTCTCTGTTGTACATGATGTGTCAAGAACAATTTCATTTCTACAGTGATGTAGATGATACACATACCTGGATATGGACCTGTTAATATTATTTCTTATTATTTCTGGGCCTTTAAAGCCTTTCTCAGAGAGATTTAGGACGATATGCAAGAAAGGACCCCAGCCGGACTTAAACCGGAGATGCTGTGCTTCATGGTCAGCGCCTTAAACCACTAGACCTCCACTACACCTCACATTTAAAACGTTCACATTCAAAATAAGCTCTGTCCCCCTAAAACCTGCTGGTATAGTTGCAAAATATCAATTATTAACTGAAAGTATCCAAAATTTGTTTAAAATGAGAGAAAGTCGATGTGATCTGAGAGGAATTTACATGTTTAAGTAAAGATCAGTGAGGACTGATGTAATAAATCATTGTATTTCAGTCAAAGGTGTGAATTTATGAACAGTGTTTCTGACAGGAAGGGAGGTTAGAGATGGGTCGAGTCCAAGAGTTGAGTCCAGATTATGATACATAATTCATTGAACCTGGAGCTCTACAGCCTCTTCATCACTGCCCTCATGTTCTTCACTTAGTCTGGTATACCTGGTTCTACTGCGATTTGTATCCATTTCCTGGAGCTTCTGTTTGAACCATTCCAGGAATTCATCCCGTTTTATGGAAACTTTCACTGGAAGCGTCTGAACCTTGTAGAACCTGTCAGTGGTGTAGGACCCTGTTGCACTAGCTGTGATCATCTCATCTATTTTATTCAGCAGGTCTTTTCTCATTGAAAACATTATACACATATTTTGGTGTATAATGTAATAATTCAAAAAAATCTGGCACATTCAGGCACAGTTATTTTCTGCTTCAAACACTGGAAAGGAAAATACACATTTAAAACATGTTCTGCAAAAGGTGCTATAAAATCTACATATTATGCATATGCATTATATGCATAATATAATGTACCTGATGCCTTCAGTATTTGAAGAGCCAGCTTTTTCATCTCATGTGCCATTTCCTTTTTTTCAATCATTTTTTGAATATATTTTGTTGTATATTTTCAATGGTCCTTTATTGTGAAATTCACCAGTGAAATGCTCTGGAAGTTGTTGTGCAGCTAGCTGGGGTCCTGTAGGATGTAGAGAAGTGGAATCACTGATTGGAAACAGACAGTTTCCCTTTTTTTTGAAATTTTGAATATATTTTTGTGTATAATACAATCAAAATCTCTCTCTCTCTCTCTCTCTATGTCTCTCTCTCTATGTCTCTATGTCTCTCTCTCTCTCTCTATGTCTCTCTCTCTCTCTCTATGTCTCTCTCTCTCTCTGTTATTTCCTGTTGAAGTTTACTTCCTCGTTCTGTTCTCGTCGTGTCGCAGCTTCTTTTCTTCTTCTAAAGGTATTTATTGTGACTTTATTGTGTTTATATTGTGACAGTTTTCACTGTTTGACTCTTGAATGACTCTTTGTTCATCTTGTTAGTTTAGTTCCAGTAGAAACAGCAGAAATCTGTAGTTCAGAACTCTACTAACAGTCAACACAAATCAACATGCTGGAAGTTTTCCTCCATTTTAGGTTCACTGTTCAAAGTAGTGATGGGCGGACCGATTCTTTTCACAGTATCGGTTCCTTCCAGTTGATACATGTAAATATATCGAACCTTTGGAGTTTTGATACTTTTTGCAAAATGTGCCGTCAGTTTCTCTGTGACACTCAGTTATAGTACAGACACATTCGACAACTGCAGTCAAGTCAGCCGCCACTCCGGAAATTACAGTCAAACTAGCTGCCACGTACTTTCCTACTGGTCCTTTATTGTTTAATTCCACAGTGAAATGTTCTGGAAGTTGTTGTGTTGTTGCTGTTTCAATCAAACTGTAATATTACCGGTCGAATGTACAGGAAATGAAAGCGATGTTAAACCACATTTAGTCGACGGACCATCTTTGTCTTCCAAGTAGAAAAACTCATTACCGTAATAACAGAAGTGTGCGCGCAGTAGGAAATTACGTGGCGGCTGACTTGACTGCAGTCATTCGACAGCTCGTGCTGCCTGCCCCACAAAATTTCTCTTCAGTGCATTACCAGTCATCATGTATAAGTTTACATTAATAAAGATAAAATATTAATTTCAATGCATTGATTCAGCATCCCACTTGTATGTAGGTAGGCTATATAAGCTCAATACGATGTGACAGAAATGTGATGTGTCACTGACCAACGATCAGTCGGTGTTTTTAAGGGGCGGGTAGCAGAGAGAGCAGCAGGTGGTTCAGTCTCGTTCAGTGAGTAGCTGCCAGGCTCTCTGGACTCGAGTCACTCACTGACGTTCCCGTTGGAGACGGTGATTCCCGCTCATTCATCGGTGCTCATTCATGTTTAATGCGACTGCACCACCGTAGCAGGCAGGCAGTGTGAGCAGGACCCTACGATAACAGTGATGGGTGTGGGCGGTATGAGTGGGAAAAGTCCGGGATTCATGAGCACTCGCTACGTTTGACACTAAAAAGATTCGTTTGTTCATTTTTGCTCATCACTAGTTCAAAGTGCCCAATAACAGCTGACAGTACTGAGTCAGTGTTCACAGATCAATAACTTCCAACATTTGTCCAACAACCTGCTCTGTCTGTATTAGTAACAGCTTCAAGTTCAAATAACTTGATTTATTTACAAGAAGAAGAAACACAGAGAACATGTGGGTCACATGCTGAGTAAAAATAGAGTTACAGTCCATAAAAAGTACAAACATAGAAGTAAAAACAGGTAAAAATATCTTAATATACAATATAGGGGAGAACGGGGTAAACAGAGCCAGTGGGTAAAATGAGCCACCCCCTTTATCTGGGTAACCATAAACAACAGTAATCATGTGACCACAAATTAAGGAAGAATAGTTCACGTTACTCAATCCATCTTGGACTCAAGCACATGGAGAGAGTGGTCAGCAACACAGAGCAAAAAAAAGATTTTTGTCATGCCAAGTGAATTAATAATGTTACTAAAGTTATCAGTCTTGTATCTTAATCAAAAAGATAAGTTTTGGACATTATTACATGTTAATTTAAGTCAGTGTAAGCTACAAAACAAGGTCATAAACTAATTGTGGATCTGAGCCACTGTGTGAAACAGTTTGGTCATAGTGGAGGTTGTGGAGTAAAACGTGCCAGTGATGTTGAGTCAATGGTTGACTAATGTTAAACTGAAGCACAAACATGATGTACATACAGACAAATTAAAGGAAAAACCAACATAAAGTGTCTCAGTAAAGTGTCGGGCCACCAGAACAACTTCAGTACACCTTGTTATTGATTCTACAGTCTCTGAACTGTACTGGAGGAATGAACATCATTCTTCATAAAGATCTTCCTCATGTGGTGCTGTGATGATGATGATGAAGAACGCTGTCTAACACATCAGCTGGGTTGAGATCTGGTGACTGTGAAGGTCGTAACATCTGATTCATCCTGGAAGAGACCACTCCCATCAGGATAGACATGTTTCATCATAGGATAAAGCTGATCACTCACAAATACTTTGTATTGATTAGCAGTGACCCTTCCCTCTAAGGGGACAAGTGGACCCAAACCATGCCAGCAAAACAGAGCCCCCAGACCCCCTCACTGTAGGAGTCCAGCACTCAGACCTGGACCAGGTTTTCCTTTACAAAAGCACATTTACACACATTCTTTCTGTAAGTAAAACACAAAGTTCAGTTTCACCTTTACTGAAAATGTTTTTGGGTAACATGTTGAACAACAGGACATAAACATATCATTTTACTTAAAAGTACAAGTTTTTGCCTTTGTGAAATTGATGGCATTAAAGTTCAAAATTATTTTTAATTTTACAATTAACTTGTTTGATTTTGTGTAATTTTTATATCAGTATATAATGGTAGCACTATTTACCCACAGAGCGCTCATTTTACCCCTACCTCGGGGTAGTTGTGCCATAGACTAACTAACTTTTTTTGATGGGTCATTGTTCTAAAACCATAATAATTAGATAACTTGTTTTAATTTCCACACAACAACCTGAAGTATATATAGGAACTATTATTTGAACCAAATACACTTTCATTTTGCAGTAAAATCATCAAATGTTAAAAGTGGCTCATGTTAACCCGTTCTCCCCTACAGAGTGTGTGTGGCAGTGGTGGAGGAAGGGGTTAAATCTGGCCGGAGCTTTCAGACTCTGTGTGACGCTGATAGATGTGTAATGTAGCTCCTTTCCTCTGACTTTAATGAACAGCTGTGGCTGTCACACAGCAGCAGCATCCATACCTGTGTCTCCAGACTGGGAGACAGCGGTAACTTCATCAACTATTTAAATCTTCTGATGAGACGTTGAGATCTCACGATAGAATTATTAACTTAAAGGCTTTTCTGTACAGAAAACAGGTGACCTGTTACACACAGATTCAGAGTTTATACAGTGAAATCATTGGGAGCAAAGCGGCCGTGCTCAGGATGAGTCCAGATGTGACACCAGTAGAGATTTATGTTGCTTTGTTGAATACTGGTAGAAGTGTTTCCCCTGGATCGACTGGTTTGGTCTGGGGGGGTGAAGAACATTTCTCTGTTCTCTGTTTCTGTGTTCAGTGTCTTCAGGTTAGGCTAACCCATTGTTGCTAACTGTGGAGCTAACCCCCTTCACGTTTCCAGCAGTTGGGGAAATAACAGACGTGACTTTTCTTGGTCTTGACAAGCTGCAGCATTTATTAACTGACACACTGTAGTCTGTTCTGTACATTTACTGACACACTGACAACTTCCTGCTCGCTCTGATGAAGCTTCACTCAGTCGCTGCACAAACATTACGCACTGCCCTGTTGCCCTGCGTGTATTTCACAGCATCAGAGACAATAATGCAGGTCTTAATGAACGTTACCCCTGTGCCACACATTGTTCCACGTCTGCACTATTTTAACACTAATTCCAACAGTCAACCTTTCACTGTCTGTTGTTACTCTGAAAAATTACCTGCATATAACATGTAATATGTGCATCAATAATAATAAATGAGACTCAAATAAATACACAGCTGACACTGAGTGTTAAAGGCTCAATGTATGATGCTCCTGCTTTTCATAAATGAATGAAATAGATTATTAATAATATGCTGTTTAGTTGTGTTTAATGTTGAGCAGTAAAAGTAAACCATGTTTTAATAGATGTTCTGCAGTGAATTTATTGTTCATCAAACAGTAAAATGTGCTGCAGTTATATTAGGAACACTGTCACTAGCTAGCAAGTCAACAACAGCTCACCAACCTGACAGATACACATTTTATCAGCTTTCAACACGTCACTAACTGCACTTAAACACAGTCATGTGATTATGTTCTGACAGTTTGACATCAAATGAACTCAAACGGTTTCAAACAGTCTTGAGTTTGTTTGTGTAAAACATTTTATTCATTGTCAGAGAAGTTTAGTGTCAGTATGAAGGGTCGCCCCATTCAGTCACCTTTAAACTGGTGCATGTTTTAATAACCAGTATCATGCTGGTAGTGAGGGAGACTTTGTTTCACAGGTGGTATGGTTAGTGATTAACAGCTAATAAAAGTCATTAAATAATATTCTCTGGAATCTTTCTAAACTATATCACAGACAAACTGTTGAAAACATCTTTTCATTGATGATATTCAGTATTTTAACCAAGCTAAGAGCTGCAGCAATAGAAACTAAAGTTTATGTTGCTGCCAAACCTTCATTCAGTATCTTTATATCAATATAAAATCAATGTCACATTATATAAACTACAAAGTGAATCACTGTCATCAAAACACAGTAAACTCTGTTTGTGGAATAATGACGGAGTTTAAACTACAATGTGATGCCTCATCACAGGAAGATCTTTGTTCTGCTGTACAGAACTGCATTTAGTGTTGAGTCAGACAGATTGTTCTCTCTTATTCTGCCTGTTTTAATCTTAACTGTAGATGATGATGATGATGATGATGATGATGATGATGATGCTCCATTAATTCAACCATAAATCATGGAAACGTCTGTACTTTGATCCTTATAATCTAACATTGATTGACAGACAACATTCCCACAAGATCAAATAGAATATAACACAGCTGTAGCAACTATAACAGAACCATAAATAAAGATGAATGTAAATAAAAATATGATGCATTGATGCTCTGAAATACAAACATTCATGTGATCTTTTGTCTCCACTGATATTTGTGAAAATTGTTGCATCAGTATCTTTATGTATATTCACTAAATCATCAGTTGAAATACATGTCAGGCCTCTGAGTGTGATATGCTGCTTAACTGTTATTAATCAATAAAGTGTCATTCAGTAGAATCTCTAATTAAAACAGCGAGAAGTACAAATGACTCCATAGAAAACCAGAGTCCTCAGACTGATGATGAAGGACTAATGAGAATCAGCAGCAGTTTCTCTCTCTGTGTTTCCTCTGCAGGTGAAGCTACAAAGACTCTGTGACTGGATGTGGATCTGAATTCACCTGGTGAGTATTTTTATTTCTTCTGCCACACAGCTGACTCCACCAGCAGCTCATCTCCATTAAATGTGCTCTATAGTGGTAAATGAAAAGCCAACAGAGAACTGGAACCTTCTGAAAGTAAAATATGAAACATTAAACCTCAGTGGAAATGAAGAATAATGTCTTACTTTGCTGCCATCTGGTGGTTGAATCAAGAATGACGCTGTTGTAACTGCAGTGCTGGTGTGATGTGCAGCTTGTTGTAATGAATGAGCTTGTTGTTGTGTTTGTGTGAAGGTGTTTCTCTGCTATGGATCAGTGTGAGGACAGAGAGGAGGGAGTCCCTCCCTCTAAAAGGCGAAGGCAGAGGGAACATGACAGCCAGACCAAAGCTCAGAGGTGAGATGAGGATCTCTAACTGTCCATCACTGTTCTCCACTCACATCACTCCACCATCATTATTCACACTCAGGGCTCTGTGTGTGTTGTGTTGAAGAACAAAGAAGCAGCACAGACCAGAGTCTGCTGGACCTGGACCTGGACCTGGACCTGGACCGGGACCTGGACCTAGACCTGGACCTGGACCTAGACTTAGACCTAGACCTGGACCTGGACCCAGCTGTGTGTCCATGAAGAGTGACCGGTCCATGGGGAATACTGTAAATTTTAAATCTGGACAACCTGCTGATGGAAGGTCAGAATGTAAAGCTGCAAAGACTGAACAGACTTTTCATTTCTATCCAACATGCACATTTATCAGAGCTGTTGTTGTTTCAGGATCCAGCAGCAGAGACCAGACTCTCCTGGACCTGAACTCAGCTGTCTGTCCTTTAAGAGCGACCAGTCGAAGGGACGTTTGATTGAATTTAAAGGAGGATGTCCATCTGCTGATCAGATGTAAGCTGTAACTGACAGTAAACGTCGGGTTATGCTAGAAAAGAACTGGTTTGTACGACGTGTTGTCCGACCACGTCAGTGAAAAGCCGGCCGTCATAGAGAGGGAGGAGACGTGATAATCATTTAAATATGGAGATAACAGATCACATGTTCAGACAGTCTCTCCTGGAAGACATTCATGGTGTTGCACTCGCTTGTTCATATGAAAAGTGACATGATATGATTTATTTATACATTACAGACATAAAAAACATGTTAAAGTGAAAACACTTATTTCCAACATGGACCCAAGATGTTAAAAGACGAAACACAAGACATACAACATAAAACTGAATCACCACAAATTAAATAAAATAATAAACGCCCACATCAAAACACAAAGTACAACAAAGACAATTTGATGGCTGAAGTAAAAATGGAATTGCAGATTTCATTATAAACCTGTGACCATGTTCCATAAATAAGTCCTGACCTGACCTCTATAAGCTCCTCTCATTTTTAACAGCTGGATGTGTAACAGGAGGCTGTTCCACAACACGGCAGCAGCTTAAAAAAAGGAACTTCTGGCTACATTATTCACTGGAGGGACTTTATATGAACACACACTGGCCCTGGTGTTATAGCCATGCTGAGTATGTTCCATTGTTATCTGTGAAGTATTGACAGATAACCCACTGATAATGTTGAGCATATGATGCAGCTTCTGTTGTTCTACTCTGAGCTGTACTGGCAGCAGTCCTACACTTCTGAATTCATCACCAACATGAGTTAAAGAGGATACATTTAATAAATACTGAATACTATTATTTTGCATCACCTGCAGTTTGTTCCTAAATTTAGATGTCAAACCACTGAACCAATCAGAACAGGCAGAATCAAACTGACGCTGTACCAATGAGGACATGAGAAGTTTCTCAACAGAAAAGTCAAAAAGAGTCTTAGTCTGTGAAACAGAAACTGAAGTTTGCTGCCACTCTTACATAATATTTTATCAACAACAGATTCACAGGACAGTGACTGGTCCAATATTATTCCTAAATGTGACACAAAATATTATAAAATTTCAGTTCCATTACAAAAGATTTTCAGTGTATTTGTTCTTGACGTCTTTGTTCCAAACAGGATTGACTGGGTTTTACCCAAATGTATTGAAAACTTGTTATCTATGAGCCACTCTCTCACACTTTCTGATTCATTACTAAGAGTTGTGAATTTCACTGACATCATTCCCAGATAGCAGTAATGCAGAATCATCAGCATACAGCAGCAGCTTGCATGTCACAGCAGCTGTCGTATCATTTATATACATAAGAAATAAAAGAGGCCCTAAAATAGAACCGTGCAGCACCACACATGTAATATCCTGAGGTTCTGATAGAACCACTTCAACATCACAGACTTGAGTTCCTCCTGTAATGTAAGAAATAAACCATTTTACAGCAGTATGTCCAAACACCATGCACTGTAACTTTGACAACAGTACAGAATGATTCAGTGTCAAAAGCTTTCTGCAAGTCAGCATAATTTCCTCCATCAAGGTTTTGACTGATAAAATCAAACAAATGAATAAGACAGGTGTCAGTAGAGTCTGCTGCTGTAAAGCCAGACTGAAGCTCATACAACATATTGTATCTGACTAAATACTCCTCAACCTGCTCAAACACAAGACGTCCAAAAACCTCAGACATGACACCTGCCGACTTTCTCACTTTCTCACCTCAATGTAATTTTCATACTGGGAGCTGCCCAGTTCAACCAGTCTGATACAAGCAGATACTGAGCAGCTCCACTGGAGAAGCTGGAGGTTGTAGCTGCCTTGCTCAAGGGCACTTCAGCAGTGTACAGTGAGGGAGGGAGAGCTGTATGGAGGGTTGTTCAGAGCTGTTGGGACTAAACCAAACTGACTGATGAAGCAAAACACTGAGCTGAAAGCTACAAACAGACTGAGCTGTTGATTCTCAGTGGGATCAGCAGCACTAGTAAAGCTTTACCACTACAGGGAGTCATCTGATTCTCTGTTCACATCCAAATATCACTTGATGGACCTTTAGCTTGTGTTTGTCTCTGTGTGGACAGACATAATGTGAACTCAATCTTCATGATTCCCCCACAGAGTGGACCAGGAGAGCTCAGAGGTTCCCAGTGGTCAGTCTGCCCAGCAGCATCAAACACACCTGGACTCCATATTTATGGTCTGTACATGTACAACAACTACTTTTACATCTATTGTGTTCACAGTCATCTCCATGCTGCACTTTGTAGACCAGTGGATTGTCAGTCTGTCCAACATGGATCTGATGTTTGCTTCATAATTTCAGTTTGATTGTGTCATTCATATAGTATTCTGTTCCAGCTGCTGGAGGAGAACATCGTCACCTTTGTGAAGAACGAGCTGAAGAAGATGCAGAAGGTTCTGAGTCCAGATTACCCAGAATGCCTAGAGAGTCAGAGGGAGGATGAGGAGATGTTGGACAGTGAGGATGAAGAGCAGAGGAGGAGCAGCAGAGAGGCATTTCTGAAGATTACACTGCACTTCCTGAGGAGAATGAAGCAGGAGGAGCTGGCTGACCGTCTGCAGAGCAGTAAGAGGATTTTCTATAAAGATTTAACATGATGGATAAATGAGACATTTACTGATGTCTCAACAGATGGAGGAAAATATGTTTTATTCACTCATTCTTTGAGGGAATGAAATGTTTAAATATTTGCTTCATACTTCATTCATTGATCCTGTTTCCTGTGTGTTCATTCAGGGACTCCTGCTGGAAGGTGTCAACGTAAACTCAAGTCTAACCTGAAGAAGACGTTCCAGTGTGTATTTGAGGGGATTGCTAAAGCAGGAAACCCAACCCTTCTGAATCAGATCTACACAGAGCTCTACATCACAGAGGGAGGGACTGCAGAGGTCAATGATGAACATGAGGTCAGACAGATTGAAACAACATCCAGGAAACCAGACAGACCAGAAACAACCATCAGACAAGAAGACATATTTAAAGCCTCACCTGGAAGAGATGAACCAATCAGAACAGTGATGACAAAGGGAGTGGCTGGCATTGGGAAAACAGTCTTAACACAGAAGTTCACTCTGGACTGGGCTGAAGACAGAGCCAACAAGGACATACAGTTCACATTTCCATTCACTTTCAGAGAGCTGAATGTGCTGAAAGAGAAAAAGTACAGCTTGGTGGAACTTGTTCATCACTTCTTTACTGAAACCAAAGAAGCAGGAATCTGCAGGTTTGAAGAGTTCCAGGTTGTGTTCATCTTTGACGGTCTGGATGAGTGTCGACTTCCTCTGGACTTCCACAACACTAAGATCCTGACTGATGTTAAAGAGTCCACCTCAGTGGATGTGCTCCTGACAAACCTCATCAGGGGGAAACTGCTTCCCTCTGCTCGCCTCTGGATAACCACAAGACCTGCAGCAGCCAATCAGATCCCTCCTTGGTGTGTTGACATGGTGACAGAGGTCAGAGGGTTCACTGATCCACAGAAGGAGGAGTACTTCAAGAAGAGATTCAAAGATGAGAAGCAGGCCAGCACCATCATCTCCCACATCAAAACATCACGAAGTCTCCACATCATGTGCCACATCCCAGTCTTCTGCTGGATCACTGCTACAGTTCTGGAGGATGTGTTGAAAAGCAGAGGGGGAGGAGAGCTGCCCAAGACCCTGACTGAGATGTACATCCACTTCCTGGTGGTTCAGTCCAAGCTGAAGAATGTTAAGTATGATGAGGGAGCTGAGACAGATCCACACTGGAGTCCAGACAGTAGGAAGATGATTGAGTCTCTGGGAAAACTGGCTTTTGAGCAGCTGCAGGAAGGCAACCTGATCTTCTATGAATCAGACCTGACAGAGTGTGGCATCGATATCAGAGCAGCCTCTGTGTACTCAGGAGTGTTCACACAGGTCTTTAAAGAGGAAAGAGGGCTGTACCAACACAAGGTGTTCTGCTTCGTCCATCTGAGTGTACAGGAGTTTCTGGCTGCTCTTCATGTCCATCTGACATTTATCAAGTCTGGAGTCAATCTGCTGGCAGAAGAACAAACAACATCCCAGAAGTCTGAAACAATAGAAGAAAAATCTGCAGAGACACATTTCTACCAGAGTGCTGTGGATGAGGCCTTAAAGAGTCCAAATGGACACCTGGACTTGTTCCTCCGCTTTCTCCTGGGTCTTTCACTGCAGACCAATCAGACTCTCCTACGAGGTCTGCTGACACAGACAGGAAGTAGCTCACAGACCAATCAGGAAACAGTCAAGTACATCAAGGAGAAGATCAGTGAGAATCTGTCTGCAGAGAGAAGCATCAATCTGTTCCACTGTCTGAATGAACTTAATGATCATTCTTTAGTGGAGGAGATCCAACAGTCCCTGAGATCAGGAAGTCTCTCCACAGATAAACTGTCTCCTGCTCAGTGGTCAGCTCTGGTCTTCATCTTACTGTCATCAGAAAAAGATCTGGACATGTTTGACCTGAAGAAATACTCTGCTTCAGAGGAGGCTCTTCTGAGGCTGCTGCCAGTGGTCAAAGCCTCCAACAAAGCTCTGTAAGTGCACAGATAGTTATTTATTGATTGATTTATTGATTTATTGAAAAGATATAAAGAAGATATTATAAAGAAATATATTCAAGATGGGAGAAAAATATGTTTTTAAGTATGTTTCCACATTTGTTCTCCAGACTAAGTGGTTGTAACCTCTCAGAGAGAAGCTGTGCAGCTCTGTCCTCAGTTCTCAGCTCCCAGTCCTCCAGTCTGAAAGGGCTAGACATGAGTAACAACAACCTGCAGAGTTCAGGAGTGAAGCAGCTGTCTGCTGGACTGGAGAGTCCACATTGTGCACTGGAAACTCTCAGGTCAGAATTCATCAACCTGCACAACTGATCACCATACCTTCCAGTCCTGCAGTGATCTTAGATCATGTGACATGTATGTTGTTTTGTGTGTCTGCAGGCTGTCAGGATGTCTGATCACAGAGGAAGGCTGTGCTTCTCTGGCCTCAGCCCTGAGCTCCAACCCCTCCCATCTGAGAGAGCTAGAACTGAGTAACAACAACTTGCAAAGTTCAGGAGTGAAGCAGCTGTCTGCTGGACTGGAGAGTCCACACTGTGCACTGGAAACTCTCAGGTCAGAATTCATCAACCTGCACAACTGATCACCATTTAAACTGTGATTTATATGAGTTGATAAACACCTGGACATTTTCTCTAGCCTACTCAAATTATTTTCAGACCAGTTGTATATTTAGACCCTGTGAATAACTTTCTACTAATATATTTTCATTAATTTTTTTCTGTCTCCTGAAATACCAGAGAGGAGTTTTAGATTCAAAAACTGAATGAAGAACTGTGTAATTGGCCCAAAGTAACACACATACAGACAGTAATTCAGTTAACAGTGTTTTGGTAACAGTTATAGTTTCTTTTAATTTCAGAGCAGTATCTGTGCTGGGATGATAGTGATTTTTAGTCACAATGATGATATGACAGTGCTCCCCAGCTGTTATGTGGTTAACTACCATTTGATTCTTCTTTTGTTTCATACAACCTTAAAACTCTGGATGATTCTTGAAACTGTGTGAAGTATAGTCAGTGAGTATGAGTGAAGGAGTCAGAAATGTTTTCTTACTGTTCCACAACCTTCAGTCCTTATATGCCACATTAGTTAGGATTCCTGTTCTTTATTCAACTGTGAGCATCTGAGACGGAGTCATTTACCTCTGTGACATGTTGGAGGTTTGAAGTTTTTACAAACTGTAGTCAGATCTGTCACCTCCAGCTCTTCATCTTATCAGCTCACTGGCTGCTTCTTCTTTTACTATTCTTTATTTAGACCTATTTTTAGCAGTGAAGAGTTAGCAGACGCTAACATCATGTTGACTAAGGTTACAGAAAGCTGGAACTGCCTCACAATACAAACCTTACTGTGGTTGGCCATTTGAATTTAGAAGTAGTGAATGGAAGTATTAAGTTTAACTCTAATGATTACAGAAACATATTGGTGATGAAAGTAATAAACACACTACCTTCCAGTCCTGCAGTGATCTTAGATCATGTGACATGTATGTTGTTTTGTGTGTCTGCAGGCTGTCAGGATGTCTGATCACAGAGGAAGGCTGTACTTCTCTGGCCTCAGCCCTGAGCTCCAACCCCTCCCATCTGAGAGAGCTAGACTTGAGTAACAACAACTTGCAAAGTTCAGGAGTGAAGCTGCTGTCTGCTGGACTGGAGAGTCCACACTGTGCACTGGAAACTCTCAGGTCAGAATTCATCAACCTGCACAACTGATCACCATTTAAACTGTGATTTATATGAGTTGATAAACACTTGGACATTTTCTCTAGCCTACTCAAATTATTTTCAGACCAGTTGTATATTTAGACCCTGTGAGTAACTTTCTACTAATATATTTTCATTAATTTTTTTCTGTCTCCTGAAATACCAGAGAGGAGTTTTAGATTCAAAAACTGAATGAAGAACTGTGTAATTGGCCCAAAGTAACACACATGCA
Source organism: Thunnus albacares (assembly GCF_914725855.1). Classification (NCBI taxonomy): domain Eukaryota; kingdom Metazoa; phylum Chordata; class Actinopteri; order Scombriformes; family Scombridae; genus Thunnus; species Thunnus albacares. The sequence goes on along the minus strand of NC_058118.1, from coordinate 32,001,177 downwards.
GACAGTAATTCAGTTAACAGTGTTTTGGTAACAGTTATAGTTTCTTTTAATTTCAGAGCAGTATCTGTGCTGGGATGATAGTGATTTTTAGGCACAATGGTGATATGACAGTGCACCCCAGCTGTTATGTGGTTAACTACCATTTGATTCTTCTTTTGTTTCATACAACCTTAAAACTCTGGATGATTCTTGAAACTGTGTGAAGTATAGTCAGTGAGTATGAGTGAAGGAGTCAGAAATGTTTTCTTACTGTTCCACAACCTTCAGTCCTTATATGCCACATTAGTTAGGATTCCTGTTCTTTATTCAACTGTGAGCATCTGAGATGGAGTCATTTACCTCTGTGACATGTTGGAGGTTTGAAGTTTTTACAAACTGTAGTCAGATCTGTCACCTCCAGCTCTTCATCTTATCAGCTCACTGGCTGCTTCTTCTTTTACTATTCTTTATTTAGACCTATTTTTAGCAGTGAAGAGTTAGCAGACGCTAACATCATGTTGACTAAGGTTACAGAAAGCTGGAACTGCCTCACAATACAAACCTTACTGTGGTTGGCCATTTGAATTTAGAAGTAGTGAATGGAAGTATTAAGTTTAACTCTAATGATTACAGAAACATATTGGTGATGAAAGTAATAAACACACTACCTTCCAGTCCTGCAGTGATCTTAGATCATGTGACATGTATGTTGTTTTGTGTGTCTGCAGGCTGTCAGGATGTCTGATCACAGAGGAAGGCTGTGCTTCTCTGGTCTCAGCTCTGAGCTCCAACCCCTCCCATCTGAGAGAGCTTGATATGAGCTACAATCATCCAGGAGCCTCGGGAGAGAAGCTGCTGTCTGCTGGACTGGAGGATCCACACTGGAGACTGGACACTCTCAGGTATGGATAGACAGGTGGACTCTCTCAGGTATGGACCAACTCAGTCTCATGGCAATTCGTGAAATAGTCATGTAATTTAATCTATCTATTCATGTACATTGACACGATTTTTCCATTTATTTCGTGACAGTCAGCACAACTTTCAAACTAATGTATTTCAATTGGAAGCAGGTTTTGTTCCTGCAGCAGGTTTTTTTCTGTCAGTTGGGACTCAGGAGCTCAGAGGCTGTATTGTTTGTTCTCGTATGCTATTCATTTTTAAACTATAACTGCTACATCACTCAACATTTAATCACAAGATTTTATCCTTGTTTTTATTTTTTTACTCTAATATTACCAGTCTGGTGGGACTGAGGTATTTTCCTCACTGTCGATTTTAATATCTTTAACATTTCTCAACACTAAACAAGAAGGTGTCCTTGATAACTCAACAATATGAAAGGTTATGACCTTTTATAATTATTTCAGCTTTGATTGTGAGAAATCAAGTTTTCTTGTCAGTTTTGGACGATAGTGGAAGCAGCTACGTTAGCCTACCCATGATCCTCAACGACCGTTACTATGGTGAAGACGTCAGCTAAAGCCGTGACATAAATTATATTCAGTATAACATTATACAGTACTGAAGATTGGTGGTTACAATCAGGAACAGCATACTGTACTGTACATTGAAATGTAAAGAATATATTTGAATTTGAAGCTTTGTGATTGGCTGATTTCTTGAGGCAATGCAGTTTGGGACTCGTTGTTGACTAAAGCTTTGTCATGTAGCTACACAGTCCTCTAGAGTTTTTATTTCAACGCAGTTGTTATTTGTTTGTACCGATGAACTGATCAGCCGGGAGAGTTTCAGCCCATTAACTGTTGGAAATGTTTAAACAGGACGTCATGAAACAGTTCATCTAGGAAAATAAATGAGATTACTTTTTCTACTTTTTCTACTTTTACCGTTTTTGTGTGACGATTGTTATCACAGCTCTTTGTTGATAAAAAAAAAAAAAAAGCTTTTTTAAGAAAAGAATGAGATTACTTCCCAGTGGCCCAGAGTAACTCCTCCACCTTTGCATATTGAATTTATTTGTAGGCCTACTTTTTAAGTTATTATTATTATTATTATTATTATTATTATTATTATTATTTGTGAGCCAATGGGCTATCTATAGGAAGGTGTGAATTTTGTGATGATTAATATATATATATTCTTGATCAAAAAATTCATACACATAGACACACACACATACACACACACACACACAGATATATATATATATATATGTACACTATGTCTCCAAAAGTATTGGCTCACCTGCCTGGACTCGCATATGAACTTAAGTGACATCCCATTCTCAATCCATAGGGTTTAATACGACGTCGGTCCACCCTTTGCAGCTCTAACAGCTTCAACTCTTCTGGGAAGGCTTTCCACAAGGTTTAGCAGTGTGTTTATGGGAATTTTTGATCATTCTTCCAGAAGCGCATTTGTGAGGTCACACACTGATGTTGGACGAGAAGGCCTGGCTCTCAGTCTCCGCTCTAATTCATCCCAAAGGTGTTTTATCAGGTTGAGGTCAGGACTCTGTGCAGGCCAGTCAAGTTCATCCACACCAAACTCAGTCATGTTGGAACACGAAGGGGCCATCCCCAAACTGTTCCACAAAGTTGGGAGCATGGAATTGTCCAAAATGTCTTGGTATGCTGATATCCTCCTCTGATAATATATATATTATATATATATATATATATATGTTATCAGAGGAAGCTGGTCCATAGAGGCAGAGGAGGTTGCCCATCTTCTATTTTTTGAGAGGCAACAGGGAGATCAAAATATAAAAAGAATACTTGGTTGAAATAAACCATTACCAAATTTCATTATTATTTATACGTTGGAAAAATTCTTCAACAGTGACACCTGCAGGGCAGGAGGAGAAAGACCAGTGTGTGTGAGGTGGTGGTGGGTGTTGTGGATTTTCGGAGCTGATGCACTGGCAGTTGTCAGTTTGAAGAAGAGAAGACCAAACCAAACTTCGTATGATGATTCTGGGAAAACTTTAATGAAGAACCTTGCAAGGGAGAGCGACTCAAGGGACACCTCCTGTTCGTACGGTGTCCCCAAACTCGTCTGACCCTCACAGTCCAAAACCAGCCTTTAAGCCAATCATAGAAACTAGTTCGTCAGTTCCGAATCATAAACCTATGACCTAAATCTGTATCTTTGGTTTGTCTTGTTGCGTCTGATGATGACCTGCATTCTGGCCTTGGTTCGCCTGTGAGGCTCCTGGTTTATTAAACAACATGTGTTATCTTCTGTTTGAGAGAACAGAAGAGTACAGCTTGACATTCTGTTGTCCTGGTCAGTTATGGAATATCCATAACAATCCCCTCTTATTGATCAAAAGATCAATACAAATTACCAATTTATGACTGGACTGGTGGACTGTAAGGGCACAAACAGAGTAGAAACAACATCCGCACAACAGATAACAATTCTCACACAAAAGTAATACAAGAATCAACAATTGCATTGAACAAAATCAAAAGTAAAATCATCAAAACACATAATCATTTAAACACATAATGCAATAACAATAAAAGCAAACAATCAGTAAATTAGATAAAAAACCCCTCTTATGTACCCCTTTAAAACAACTGTCATGTGACCCATGAGTTCTGTCTTCCAACCACCAGGGGCAGTAGTGAGGCAAATCCTCAAAGAAGATCTCCTAGAACACCAAAGCGTTAAAGGAGGTCATTGACAGAGGTCACCAGTCACATGCGCAAACAACCTAAGACAAGACACTTCCTGCCTCTTACTAGATGAAATCCTAGCAACTTAAAGGGGAGTCATACAAACATTTGATTACATCATAACAATAAAACAAATCAATCACAAAGTGAAGTCTTCAACCCATGCACTTTGCGTACAGTAGAGGGCCATCACCATGGAGAGGTTACTAGCACATACGATGCATGGTGATGTGGAATCCATCCTCCTGGAGTGATCCTCTTCATTTTCATCAATTTTCAAACACACATTTCAAAAATAATTAAACATTCAATCACATTAATGAAAAACATATAAGATGACTAGATATTTAAGAGATTAATCATTAACACTACTCTATTTCTACAACTTTTCTCAAACTAAAAATGCATAAGATTAATAATCACGCTGAGCGCTACGCAGTAATTTGTTTTGCACCCTTGGTTCAGATTTAGTTGGAGCAATTGTGTTAGTGGATGCAAAGTAACCACTCCAGGGGTAATCATCATTCTCCATGAACTTACAGCTTACCAGTTCTCCCCCCTTCTCCTGGAAATTTGCACTCCAAGATCTACAATCAGGAGAACCTCTCAGTTGCTGTCTGGTGAAACACCACAATTCCAGAGGTCTGCTTAGTGGTCTAACAAGTGAAAACGTTACCTTCGTCGACGTGGATGAACTCTGCTTCGTCTCAAACAGTGTTTTATCATATGTAGACCACCGCCATCTACCTCGAGAAAAAGTAACTGGATATGCAATATTACAATCATTCATTTTACATCTGTCAATAGGACATTTAAAAACAATAGAATTCACAATTTGTTTAACTCGGGAGAGAGCTGGTAAAATATGTCCATCAGTCTTTTCTGACTCTTTTTCTTCAGACTCTCTCATTGCAGCATTGTCAATGTATCTCACTGTTTTGTCAGGACTTACAGTGTTGTAGAGTCCCAATGGGCTCATTGATTTGTCCGTATGTCCAAGATCTGGCTCTTGGTCTGCATTTTCTGGATCATTCTGCAAAGGGCGCCCCTGTCCATGGGGCACTGGGTTCATGGCACCGACTGTGTCATGAGAAGGAAAGCCTTTCCGCTCTCCTTCGCCTGGAATCAGAGAGACTCCTGTCTCTCTCTCATTTGGACCGACTTGACCTGTCCCCTGCCCGAACCTTGTGGCGTGGATCCATTCTGCTCTGCCTTCGACCTTCAGGGCCGTCCTAGTAGTCAGCAGCACCTGGTATGGACCTTTCCACCTAGGAGACAAAGACACTTTTTCCAGAGATTTGATTAATACCAGGTCACCTTCTCGAAAGGAATGAATTGGTTCTTCCGATGGTTTGGGGAGTCTGTCAGCCACCTGTAAATGATACTTTCTCAAAATCTCTGTTAGTCTTTTCACATACTCAGTCATGAACTCATCCGTCCAAAGCAGAGTAGCTTTGTGTGGTGTCAGTGGGGGACTTGTCCCTGTGGACATTGGTCTTCCCATCAGCACCTCGTGAGGACTCAGTCCTGTAGTTGCACTTGGTGCACTCCGAATGGAGTACAGCACAATCGGCAGTGCATCAGGCCATTTCAGGCCTGTGGCTAGGACTGTTTTGGTCAATCTGTCTTTGATAGTTGCATTCATTCTCTCAACTTGATCTGAACTCTGTGGATGATAAGGAACATGTAACTGCCACTTAAATCCTAAGATTTCTGACAGTCCCTGAGTGATTTTTGACACAAAAGCTGGACCTCTGTCGCTATCTATTCCCTGCGGCACTCCGTACCTAGGGATTACCTCTTTTAGCAGACACTTTACAACTGTTCTTGCATCTTCTTTTTTCGTTGCAAAAGCTTCTACCCACTTCGAGAACCTGTCGGTTATGACTAGCAAGTATTTGAAGCCTTGTGAGCTTGGCATATGTACAAAATCTATTTGCATATTTACAAAAGGACCTGATGGGGGTTCTAAGTGGTCATGTTTCACTGTGCTATTCTTTTTTCTGGTCTGTTGACATATCATACAACTATCCACAAGTGTTTGTGAAACTTGAGTAATGCCTGGAGCAAACCACTGTGAGCGAATAACATCATTCATCACCCCTCTTCCAACATGCGCTGGACCATGCGTCACACGTGCCAGTACATGAAGGAGAGCTCGAGGGCAAACCGGTCGACCATCAGGGTGGAGCCACAAGCCAGACTCCGCGTCAACTTTACAACCTTTACGCAACCAAAGACTTCGCTCCCTGTCATCAGCGTGATTTTGCATTGTCACGACATCATTAGCGGAAGGAACTGGAATTGGATTGGTAGGTTGTGTGGAGGCACATTGAAGTACCAAAGAGGGAGAGGAAAGTGCCGCTTGTTTGGCTGCAGTGTCAGCCATTGCATTTCCTCGTGAAACAGGATCAGTTCCATTCGTGTGAGCAGCACATTTGATGATTGCAAGCTGAGATGGGCGCAAAATAGCATCTAACAGGTCATTAACCAAAGTGTGATGCTGTAGTGGTTTTCCAGAAGATGACACAAAACCTCTCATCTTCCATAACTGGCCAAAATCATGAGCAGCGCCAAATGCATATCTTGAGTCAGTGTAAATAGTAGCCACCTTACCAGAAGCAAGAATACACGCTCTAGTTAGAGCATACAGTTCTGCTGCTTGAGCAGAGGTACCTGGAGGCAGTGCTTTTGCCTCTACTACCCCCCAATCGTTAACTACTGCATAGCCAGCTAGATGTGTGCTATCAGATGGTCTGCTAGCTGAACCATCAGTGTAAAAAATCAAATCAGAATTGGGTATTGGTGTCTGCAACAAGTCTGGCCTTGGGGATGTACACAGGTCAATAGTTGTGATGCAATCATGCTCATCATCTGTGTCAATCAATGGAAGGAGAGTAGCTGGATTCAATGGAGGTGAGCGTTTTAAAGTGATGTGTGGACTATGAAGAATGATTGCTTCATAGCCTGAACGACGTGCAGCTGTCATGTGTTGGGTAGCAGATGTGTTCAAGATGTGAAGTACTGCATGTGGAACGTGCACAACACAGTCATGAGCCAGTACAATTGGAGAAGATTTCTCAATCATGATGGCAACGGCGGCCACCGCTCTTAAGCAACCTGGCATGCCAAGAACCACAGGGGTTAGTCGAGAGGAGTAGTACGCAACTGGACGGTAATGAGACCCATGTTTTTGCACGAGAATGCCTGCAGCAAAGCCATCTCGTTCATGTACATGCAGATGGAACGGCTGATGATAGTCCGGCAGCCCCAATGCCGGAGCCAAGGTGAGAGCATGTTTCAGGTCCTGAAAAGCTTTGTTCATGTCCTCAGTCCACTGCACCTTGGGAGGAGCTGATTGCAGTGTGGCGTTTCGCAAAACAGAGTCCATAGCAGCATACTCAAAGATCCAATGTCTGCAATAATTCGCCATCCCCAAGAACGAGAGCATTTGTTTCTTGGTTGTGGGAGGAGGCATGTTAACCAGCAGTTTCAACCTCTCCGGTGACAACAGGCGCTGTCCATTTTTCAAAACATGACCCAAGTATGTCACCTCAGACCGACAAAATTGCAGTTTGGCAAGTGATGCTCTATGACCACACTCAGCTAGTCTCTGTAGGAGCAAGATGGAGTCCGTTCGACAAGCTTCCTGTGATGGTGAAGCTATCAGGAGGTCATCTGCATACTGTAGGAGAGTGGAGCCCCCTGGAAAGTGGAGGTCATCCAAGTCCCGTTTCACTGCTGCTGCGTAAACTGTAGGACTCTCGACAAAACCCTGAGGCAAACGCTGCCAGGTGTACTGTTTTCCTTTGAATGTGAATGCAAACAGATACTGGCTATCTGGATGCAACGGGATTGAGAAAAAAGCTGAACTCAAATCAATGACTGTGTAGTGTGTTGAGTTGGATGGTAGTGAAGCTAAAATCGAATTTGTGTCTGGCACAATTGGAGCTGTTGGCACTACAATGCTATTAATAGCTTGCAAATCTTGTACAAAACGCCATTCATCTGGGCGGTTTGCTTTTGGAATGGGTAAAATGGGTGTGTTACATGGGCTTGTTGTTTGAACCAACACACCTTGATCCAGTAAAGACTGAATTACACCTTCAATACCAGCAATTGACTTGTGTGGCAAATTGTATTGCCTGACCATTGGTAGTTTAGCACCAGGTTTGAGTGTGACTTCGTGAGGTGGAGCCGAATTCACAAAACCCACATGGTTTTTATGTTTAGCCCATAAAATAGATGGAACCTCTGAAAGCTCTGATGGAGGCCCATACTGTGTGGGGAGGGGTGGTTGTTGCAAAACAAACCTACTCTGAGGTAGCTGGATGTGCTCAGTTAAAGATAACATGTACAGCTCAAGGCCCAAGTGTGTTATTGTTTGAGTTTGAGGAGTCTGCGCAGCTCCTCTCAATGCCTGGCACTGTGCCACCATGCTTTCAAGCTGTTGTGGGTCACAGCCAGGAGAGACAGCTACAGTGATGTATGGAAATGAATCTTTATCATTAACGAATTTGCGCTGTGCGTCAGATAACCGAATTGGAATTGCACATCCCTGTGGACCAACAAACAAACATTGTTCACACTCCAACCCCTCTTGTGTATTCAAAAACACATCAGCTAATTGTTTGTACACCTCTGGGGGGTTAAATGCTGCTGTACAGTGACACTGTAGTACAGGCCTCATGGCAGACATCTGTGTTGCACATGCTGGTGAAATTTGAGCAATTTTTTGAATGCTAGATACTGTGAAACTGGAAGCCATGTTAAAATCAGTCAATGACCAACAATACAAACAATCAGCAATAGTTTTCAAAAACTGAAATGCATGAGCAGCCTTCACATCAGGTAGGCTTAAAAACAATCCATCAGGTGTGCATTGAATGGTGGCATGTAGCTTGCAAAGTAAATCTCGTCCCATGAGATTAATTGGACTTTTCTCAGAAATCAGGAAAGAATGTTGCACATCTGAACCTTAAACAGTTATTTTAGCTCTCTGTGATAGTGGCTCAACAACAGGAACGCCGGAAACACCCACGGTGGTGACAAAATTAGGTGTTGGTGTACATACATGCTCATCAGCTTTAACAGTGGAAATTGTGGCCCCACTATCTACCATAATGTCAACTCTACTACCATTTACTTCAACAGGCATTATTGGATCTTCTGAAGGATCTTTTGAAAGTCGAATTACAGCTGCTTGAATGGGAAATGTTTTTTCTGATCCTGCCCCTCTATGGCCTCCCTATGCTTGATTGTAATATTGTCCATGATTCACATTATCAACATGTGGAGGAGGTGGTAGTGGTTGTTGTTGTTGTTGTGGTAAAGCAAGGGGGCTGTTTGTTGGAAATTCCTTGTTTGGTGATCCTGGAATGGGTAATTTTGCTTGTTCTGACGACGACCACTTCTACACTCATTAGCCCAATGTCCCGCTTTCCCACATTTGTGACACTTTCCCGGTTTTCGCTTGTTATTGTTTTTGAAATGCTGTTGTCCACCCCCCTGTCGTGCATGCTGTAACATTTGTTTTGGGAAGGAGGCAGATTTGTCTTCAGCAAAAATTTCACACCTATCTAGCGCCATCATTTTGTTTACCGTTGCTTTCCAGTCTTTGGTTTGCCAATCGGTGACAGACAATTTGTATGCAGCTGCAACATTTGGTTTTAGATTTTGCACAAAGGTTGTAACAACAAAATATTCATTTCCTTCTCGTCCTATTCCTGCATTGCTATCCCAAGTACGTGTAAATCTGTTAACAAACTCAGGTACAGTTTCATATGCATCTTGGACACAGTGAATTACTTTATTAAAGTCAGTGCGCTGTCGTGCACATTTTCTTATTGCTGTTTTTGCTTCTTCATTTAACCAGTCAATCATGGTTCTATGAGGAGGCCACTGGCCATCCTCTGTCCGAGCAGGGAAAAGAAATTCACCTTTGCACAAATCCCACTCCGTTCTGTATGAGCCAGCAAGTAATTGTTCAACATCAGGTATCAGACAGTTATACACAGAGCATACATATCTTAACCATCCCCAGTATTCATCTGGGTTTGTGGTCGGATTGGGGGCATTTTGTGTCATTCCAACTATCTCAGCAGGAGTCCATGGTTTGCAGACAGCTGTGTTGCCAACCATGATTTTTGGAGCATTTATTGAGGTGGATGTAATGTTTAGAGGGGGCTCTAAAATGTTAGTTTTCGATCTTGTATGTCTTTCCAGATGTGAATGTGTCATTCTAGTTGTACCTCGTCTCTGAGTTTTGCTACTTGCAGTGTGGGGTCGTCTCTGTGTCATCTTTGGCCTGACTGCAGGTTCTGTGTCGTCACTATGGTCTGTGTCAGACTCCTCCCCCTTACCTCTGGCTCCTTGTAACTCAAGTTCTACCTCACTTTCTCCTGAGCTGTCCTGAGTGTCTATCTCTGTTTCTTCAGCAACGGCAGCTAAATGTCTTTTCTTTTCCTTTCTTTTCTGGCTTTTTACCTGTTTGAATGACAAATTACCTTTCTTTTCTTTTTCTGCAGCTTTCCTAGCTTTTTCTTCGTCGGCTCTATCTTTCTTTTCCTGTTTAACTCTTTCCCTTTCTCTAGCAGCCTGACTGTCTCTTTCCCTTTCTCTAGCTGCTATCTGCTCTTCTCTATTTTCTACTTCAGTCTGTAGTCTTTGTCCCTCAACAGCTGCGGCTAGTAAGAGAAATTCATCGTCAGTCTTTGCTTGTTGTGAAATGGTTTGATCAGTCATGTTAGCAGCTGAAAAGGGGTTTGAAGGTGAAAGTTGTGGAAAAATTGAAATCATTGTTTTGTTTGTGTGTGACTCTTGCAAAGGCACTCCAGCTTTGGATACAATGGTCAACAAAGTTTGTGGAGAGGGAGCATCAGTTTGCCGTTTTGCCCAACCGTATATGATAGCTTTGGAAATGGCCTTCACATTCTCACCATGCCTCTGTTTAATTTTCATCATTTCTGTAGCTCTGGTTTGCAACTCTGCTTCCAACATAGGCAAGTGACATGCTGTCACACATTTAACACAGTTCTCCACTGCTGCTCTGAACTCATCAGAAAAACGATCAACTCTTTTTTCATCCAGACTCACTCCACACCTCTGACGAGCAACAGTTAACCACACATTTACACAATCTTTCATATACGCACTATCCCAAGATGGATTTCCAAAATCTGGGTTAACATTGTACTCAGCAATCTGAAGCTTATCTCTATCAAACGCTCCTTCGTATGGCCATTCGCCATCTGTCCACTGATTCATAAGGGAAGAAAATGGAAACACAAAAGTCCATCCTTTCAATCTACCAACAACTCCCGCCGGAGATTGTGGAGAAAACATCGCTCTATATTGTGCATCTGTGAGTGTGTGGGGGTTTGCTTCGGGAAGCTTATCAATGGCAGATTGACCTTTTACTTCTGAATTGGTGCGTTTGTTTCCTACTGAAACAGATTTGTTCTTTCTCTTGTGTTTTGGTGAATGAATTAATTTTGTAGTAGATTGTGTTCTACTCACTGCTTTAGACGTGTTGTTGCCCATTTTAACACATTTACATTAAAAACATCACACAAACAAACACATCAAACACAAAACAGACACATCAAAACTTTCCCAGCATCACCGAAGTTCTTTTTTTTACACCTCTCTTCCTGGTGCAATAGCAGTGATCTGAAGCCAAACCGACGAAGCAACTCTTCGTCTTGTGTACACTGTTTATTGTTTGAAAAAATTTTTTACCGGCGCCCGACTCTAGGACTTAGAATCCCAAGTCTGAAAACATTTCTCACAGGACACAGAGTGGATGATCCCCGATCTTGGCTTAAACGAAATAGGCCAAACCCTACCCCGAAAACGTCTTTTCTATAGTTTAAACCTCAGGTGGGTCCCCCTGTGCCGGACGTAGCCCGAAGCTAGCCCAGAAATCCCAGCCACTTTTGTGGCACTGCAGGAGTTAAGACTCACTCAACTCTGCCTTTTTTTACCTCTTCACAACCACATGCTTTGCACCTGCTTATCACTGCACAGTTTCAACACATTTTCATGTGTTTAGATTCTTTAACCATCAGCTTTTTGCTTTTTTTTTTTTGTTCACTTTGTGACCACCTTTAAAGTGAAAGTGATGCACAGTTTCTTTGTGATTTCGTCAAACGCAGACATGGTAAGGCACAATAATAAAATAAAATTATGCACTTACCACGTCTTTGTTGTGTTGAAATCCTGTTCGTGACGCCAAATTGTTGTGGATTTTCGGAGCTGATGCACTGGCAGTTGTCAGTTTGAAGAAGAGAAGACCAAACCAAACTTCGTATGATGATTCTGGGAAAACTTTAATGAAGAACCTTGCAAGGGAGAGCGACTCAAGGGACACCTCCTGTTTGTACGGTGTCCCCAAACTCGTCTGACCCTCACAGTCCAAAACCAGCCTTTAAGCCAATCATAGAAACTAGTTCGTCAGTTCCGAATCATAAACCTATGACCTAAATCTGTATCTTTGGTTTGTCTTGTTGCGTCTGATGATGACCTGCATTCTGGCCTTGGTTCGCCTGTGAGGCTCCTGGTTTATTAAACAACATGTGTTATCTTCTGTTTGAGAGAACAGAAGAGTACAGCTTGACATTCTGTTGTCCTGGTCAGTTATGGAATATCCATAACAGTGGGGAGCAGTGGGGGGGGGGAGTGGGGGGTAGAGGAGGACGGGCTCCTGCTGTCCTCCTCAGGGCGGATCTCTAACATCAATTTAAAGTACTTTATTTTTTTATGCTAATCTATGATTGGCCAAGACACGTAAAATGACGCTCCAAGGGAGGACGTCCTCCCTAACCAATCAACAACCAGAATACAATATTGACATCACTTTGGTCCAATGATAGTTTCCAGATTTCATCTTCAGTTCTCTACAACTGTAACGTACATGAGTGTGACGAACTGATAAGAGAAGAAGAGCAGTAAGATATAGATAAATTGATAGAGTAGCATATTAGAAAATAAATTATAACTTGCAAATTACAAACTATATTTTTAAACACATCAGTAAAACATTACATCTCATTTAGGCCCTTTCAACAACCAAATTTCCCTCAGCGGGACTACGGTGACGTGCTGCTGCTCTGAAGTGAACTCCTCCCAACAACAATAGAAAGTTAACAACATCATTTAAATGAAACAACCAGGAGAGTTAGCTTGTTTGTCATTGTTGCTAATGATAGATCAGAAATAACAAGTGGTCACTCAAGACGGATGTTAATACCAGGTGTAAACAGACGTACTTGGAGCTGTCCACTTGTGATCAGATCACCTGAGACGGATGTTAATACCAGGTGTAAACAGACGTACTTGGAGCTGTCCACTTGTGATCGGATCACCTGAGACGGATGTTAATACCAGGTGTAAACACGGACTAAGATGCAAGGAAAAGAAGCAAGTGAGGGAAACGTGGATGCAATTTAAGAGACTTGAGATGCAACCAAGGAAACAAAGCGAGGAGAGAGGAAACGAGAACATTTGTTTTTAGAGACATGAGACGTCCTTTCCTCTGAAGTGTCACATGAAGCGACGTCCGTTTCTGATGACGGCGGCAGCTGATCACAGCTGATCAGCTGTCAGTCAGTTTTAACAGCTGTAGAAACTTCTGATTAATACTAATAAATGTTCACAGTTATCACTGCAGCAGCTGTTTCCTCTCTGCAGCTGTTACCTGTTTAACAAACATAAATAACAACCTGCATTCTGCATTTATACTGTGTCCTGCTCAGAGGCACAGGAACCATTTCTACTCACAGAATGCGTTTATATTATTTATTGATCATTTGCATTAGATACATTACATTATTTCTATTATAGAGACGTTAGCGTAATGAAAAGCAGCCAAGTATCCCAGAATGCATTTCACACCAACCGGCAGCGATGGCGGAGACTTTGAGTCAGGCTAAAAGCTGTTGTAACTTGAATTGTAGGATTATTAATATGTGACTTTATTAATTTTTAATGTTTTCAGGAGAGAAAGTAACACGTAGATTCCAACATGTGGCCAGTTTATCCCAGTAACTCCAGTCTGTAAACCTGCTGGGATGTGTTGGGAGATGTTTGGACCAGCCGCTCATCTCAGCTGCTAGCAGCCCGACTCCTGAGATGATCGGCCGGTCAACATGTGGTCATCCCGGGGAGAACATGATCCATGAACTGATCTGCAGCTCTTTGCTGATTCACCGCTGGCTCTAATGTCTCCGCAGCATTTAGATATATGATATAATTCCTTCTGGAAGATAAATGTTGGTCTCACACATGAAATCTAACAATTGTAGCTGCAACATTAGTTTGTCTGAATGTAAAGTGAAGCTTCATGTTTTTACTGGACAGAACAGCAGCGCTGCCTCTGGAGCTCCACATGTACACATATCACCACATTTACACACATATACATGGATTCAAATGAACAGATTCATTTCATTTATTTTATTAAGCTACATAACAGTTTAGATTTTTATTATAGCTACATTACAGACTGAATAACATCATTTACTGCATCTCTCTGTCAGTGAGGTTTTTGTTTTGTGAGATAAAAAGTGTTAGTGGAGCTTTGAGTTGAGATTATTTTGTCACAGTACAGTCAGGTAGGTGTGTTGAAGCTGAGCTGCTGCTGTTCCAGCTGCAGAATGATCTACTGCGTCCTCTCGTCCTCACTAGTTTGTACTACTGAGTCCAACTTGCCACGTCTGAACTAGCAAGTACACAAGTCCCAACTTGGTGTATTTGGTATTGAGAATATATCAAGTACGTCATATATAAGATATATGCACATATTTTTTCCAGCTGGCTGAGGAGACTATTATGCATGCAAGCATAGATTGTACTAAATATGATCAATAAAGACAATATATGAAGGAAGAACTCAGGAAGACTGGACTTCAGGAGCTCAGTGTTCAAACTTTAATGAACCTGCCAAGTGGGTGCAGCAGTAGTTTTCTTTGAGTTTATTGGACAGACAGGATTAATGTGTAGGATTTAATCTCTGGTCCACACCCCGTGGCGGTAATGCACCTAATACGCTGGTTGACAACCGCCGTTATAAACCAAAAAGAAGAAGATTTTTTTTTTTCCAAACAGAGTGATACCTCCTGTCAGCCGAGGGGTTTCCTATCTGTGCAGCCGAACATAGCAGCTCCTCCGCGGACTGTTTCACCCTGACGGTCCCGGTGTTTCCTCCGCAGGCTGCACTTCACTCAGCTGCCCGACAGACCCGCTGCTTCTTCCCGCTTTAACCTGAATAACAAACCGGGGCTCGGTGCTCCGGTTGGATCCACATGGAGAGCCGAGGCTAACGTTAGCTGAGAGGCTAGCGGAGCGTTAGCCGCAGCATGTTAGGAAGCACAGCCAGCTAGCACAGCCAGCTAGCACAGCCAGCTAGCACAGCCAGCTAGCACAGCCAGCTAGCACAGCCAGCTAGCACAGCCAGCTAGCACAGCCAGCTAGCACAGCCAGCTAGCACAGCCAGCTAGCCTCAGAGAAACAGAGAAACAGAGAGAGTAGTTGGCAGTTACACGTTTCTTTTGGCATTAAGTGCATTTAGAGGCTAAATGATTTAGCAGCTAGATGGACGGTGGATAAAGAGGAAGGGTGGAGCAGAGAGAGAGAAAGAAAGGCAAATAAACGTGCTAGCTAGCTAACGTAGCTAATGTTACTGATGCGTCATCATCGTCTCGTCAATGCTAAAGCTAATTAGCATATGTAGTCTAGTTAATGTGTTCAATATTATTATAAAATTCATGTGTTTTGGTGAAAGTTTCAGTGAGTGAGTTTATACTTTGAGCTGATAATTTAAAATGATTGAGACAACACAACGTCTTCTGTCACTATTCAGGCTGCTGTCATTTGTTGGAACTTAAAGATGTGTGTTATTTAATGTTTGTGTTGGTTAAAGGACTATTTGAACCTTTGATGGGTAACTGTTAGTGTATATCAGTAAACTGAGGAGGGTGTTGTGCTCTTGCTTGTTTCTTTTTGAAGGTGTAGAGAGCAGCGTTGGTGCCACAGTAGTAGTAGTGTCGTCTCCCTCCTTAATGATATGTACCTTTGGTTTTATTTCAGCTTCATAACACTACATTGTACTAAGCAGCTGTTGGCTCATTAGTTTGTTATTCACATGCACTAAAATTCAGCAGAATGCAGGAAATCAAGTCTTTGTAAGTAAAGTTTTCCTAGTGGGGACCCCCAGACCCCCCGCTGATAAACTGGTCTGACTGGAGCTATATTTCCCAGCCTGAATGATTTTCCCAGTCCGGCCCTGCTGTATAATGTTATACTGAATATAGTTTATGTCACAGCTTTAGCGTCTTCACCATAGTAACGGTGGCTGAGGATCATGGGTAGGCTAATGTAGCCGCTTCCGCTATCGTCCAAAACTGACAAGAAAACTTGGTCACAACCTTTCATATTGTTGAGTTATCAAGGACGCCTTCATGTTCTATGTTGAGAAATGTTAAAGATATTAAAATCAACAGTGAGGAAAATACTCATACGCAGCGCGTCCTCTCCGGTCCCACCAGACTGCTAATATTAGAATAAAAACATGAAAACAAGGATCAAATCTCTTGATTAAATGTTGAGTGATGTAGCGGTTATAGTTTAAAAATGAAGAACAAATGAGAAAAAACAATCCAGCCTCTGAGCTCCCGAGTCCCAACTGACAGAAAAAAACCTGCTGCAGGAACGAAACCTGCTTCCACCTGAAATACATTAGTTTGAAAATCCTGCTGACTGTCACCAAAAAAAAGGAAAAATGGTGTCAATGAACACGAAGAGATTAAATTTAGTGAATATTTCACTGATTACTGTGAGACTGAGACAGACAGGTGGACACTCTCAGGTGAGGACAGACAGGTGGACACTCAGGTGAGGACAGACAGGTGGACACTCTCAGGTGAGGACAGACAGGTGAACACTCAGGTGAGGACAGACAGGTGGACACTCAGGTGAGGACAGACAGGTGGACACTCTCAGGTGAGGACAGACAGGTGAACACTCTCAGGTGAGGACAGACAGGTGGACACTCTCAGGTGAGGACAGACAGGTGGACACTCAGGTGAGGACAGACAGGTGGACACTCTCAGGTGAGGACAGACAGGTGAACACTCTCAGGTGAGGACAGACAGGTGGACACTCAGGTGAGGACAGACAGGTGGACACTCAGGTGAGGACAGACAGGTGGACTCTCTCAGGTGAGGACAGACAGGTGGACACTCTCAGGTGAGGACAGACAGGTGGACACTCAGGTGAGGACAGACAGGTGGACTCTCTCAGGTGAGGACAGACAGGTGGACACTCTCAGGTGAGGACAGACAGGTGGACACTCTCAGGTACAGACAGACAGGTGGACACTCTCAGTTACAGACAGACAGGTGGACTCTCTCAGGTGAGGACAGACAGGTGGACGCTCTCAGGTGAGGACAGACAGGTGGACGCTCTCAGGTGAGGACAGACAGGTGGACAGTAAATCAGCTCAAACTCTTGAGACTGCAGCTGATTGTCAGCTGTAACCATCATGCAGGAATGTTCCACCTGTGTGAGAGGAAATAACTTGTCAGTCGTCCAAAGATTGTTGAGGAAAGACAAACAGAAACAGGCGGTTTATCATTTTCATGTTAGTGTGAATCAGTTTAAACAGTCCTGTCATCTGTTCACAATACAAACTGCTGATTCTGACAAGAAAAAGTCTCATTGTTGACATGATTTGACTTTGAGACGCCTGTTTCTGATTGGCTGAATGTAGCTGCTGTCGATAGTCGTCGTGCGACGTGATGTGATGGACGGTTGTGTTGCCTAGCAACAGCAAAGCAGCTCAGTGTGATGAGGATCAGAGCTGCTTTTTCTAGAGTGATGTCATGTCCATGTTTGCATGCTGAAAGAGAACGTGCTGCTCTGACCCCCCTCCTCCTTTCAGGCTGCAGCCTGCTGGAGTCCGATGGTTGACACCAGGTCTGAGGAAGTGTAAGTGTGTTTTTCATTTCATTCATCAAAACAAAGCTCATTCACATCCTACTGAGGATGAAGATGATGTCATCATCAAACAGATGATAGATCAATAACTGCAGCTGTATTGTGTCTCGTTCTCTCCATCAGATTTCTGTCGACTCACACTGGATCCAAACACAGTAAACAGAAACCTCGAACTGTCTCACAACAACAGGAAGGTGACACGTGTGGAGTATCAGTCATATCCTGATCATCCAGACAGATTTGATGACTGTTATCAGCTGCTGTGTAGAAATGATCTGACTGGTCGCTGTTACTGGGAGGCCAAGTGGAGAGGAAGAGTTTTTATATCAGTGAGTTACAGAGGAATCAGCAGGAAAGGAAACAGTGATGACTGTTTGTTTGGATGGAATAATCAGTCCTGGTGTCTGTTCTGCTCTGATGATGGTCGTTACTCTGTCTGGCACAATAAGAGAGAAACATCCATCTCCTCCTCCTCTTCCTCCTCCTCCTCCTCCTCCTCCTCCGTCTCTAACAGAGTAGCAGTGTATGTGGACTGTCCTGCTGGCACTCTGTCCTTCTACAGAGTCTCCTCTGACACACTGATCCACCTCCACACCTTCAACACCACATTCACTCAGCCTCTGTATGCTGGGTTTGGGGTCTACAGGTTTGGTTCCTCAGTGTCTCTGTGTGGTCTGTAGGAGGAAGAGTCTCCTCCTGTTAGAGAAACTTTCTCACTGCTGACCAGATAGTTCAGTCTGTACAGGATCACACACAGCTGATGGTATTTAGTACCAACATGATCTCTCACTGCTTGTAAATGTAAACATGGTTTCCACATGATTGACAGTTTGTTTGTAAAATGAATCAAATGATAAACTGAGTCCAGTTGTTGTTGTTTTCTGTTGTTAGTGTATTAGAAAGGCTTGAACTGTAATGGGATAATGGGAATGGGATCTTCACAATGTTTAGTTGTAGTTCTTCTAGTAGTTTCATAGTAACTGTGTTACCTGATTCCTTCACTTATTTAGAGATCACATGACAAATGATGGTCAGAACAACAGGCCTCCTATTGGCTGGTTAAATGAACACCTCTAATGGTGAAGGCTGAGGCTCAGCAGCTGGAGTGTGGCTGCTTTTATGCTGCGTTCATATCATATTGGAATGATGCTGATTATGAGATTCTGATTCTTATTATCTAATATTAGCTAGTTATAGCCATTGTTAATACCAAGCTTTTACATGTTAATTAGCATTATTACTAGCTGGTTATTATCAAATATTACCCACTATTACCTTGTTATTACCCAGCTGGAAGGTAAAGTGCTGCCACAAATCCTTCCAGCAGACACCAACAAAACTGCTTCTACGGTTCAACCTCAGTTTAGTCTCACTGGTGAAGTTTCTTACTGGATTTAAACCAGTTCATTTGTTAAATCTTTATGGTTTTAATTGATACGTTTGTCAGTTGATACATATATATGTGGTTGTTGAGAAATAATAATCAATCTGTCCGTTGTGAACAGACACGTTTTGAACGGGCTCTGCACTAGTTCTAATAAAAAAAGAACTGTTAACTATTATTATTCTTCATTTCTTAAACTGTGCTGGTGTGTTTTTGTATTTCAGGATTGTATTGATTAGTTTTTATGTTGAATGTGTTTCTTTATGTTTCTTTGTCTTTTAACATCTTGGGACCATGTTGGAAATACGTGTTTTCACTGTAACATGTTATCACTTGGATTTCTGTTTTGTGTCTGTAATCCATAAATAAATAAATCATATCACAAACATAACTTTGCTCCAACAAATGTTTCTATATACAGGTGAGAGTGTTGAAGGTTACAGCATTTATAAATGACTTTAAATTAGATGAGAAATCATCCAAAACAAAGAAAACTGTTTTCTCTGCACTTTATTGTTGTAACAAAGACTTTTTCTTTTAACCTTCAGTTGGTTTTTAAATAAATAAGATAAATCAAGATAAAATAACTTCATTTATTATTTATTTTCATATTTCAAACCAGGCAGCAGGTGTTTGCTGCTTCTTCTTTCTGTACTCGAGGCCATTTTCAGGAAGGTTTCCCCAAACTGAGCGTGTGCAGAAGTTTTCCTGTCTGTTGAACAAGTTGAGCTTTTAGCTTTGATTGTAAATGAAACTTCAGTCAGAAAGTTTTACAGCTGCAGCAGTTTAACAGTCTGCTGATGTTCAGAACAGATTCTGTGGGCAGAGAAAGAAAACTAGTATCTAGTGGGACTCTACTGAGAGAGGAGACAAATGTCATATTTCCATCATGTTTTCCATTGTGTGGTTTTATTCCAGCCCATTAACAAGCATCAGGAGGGCAAAATATTAGGAACACTTTTCAATATAACACAGTCCAGTACAGCAGCCCCACTACCACCTCAATAATAAATATAAAATACAATTATCACCTTTCTGACAACGTCAACAACAACTGAGAATGTAGAAGCTTTGTAAATGTAGAATTGATGGCAGAGCTGTTGTGTTGGATCGCATCAGACTGCACAGGTGTTCCTAATAAAGTGATCTCCAGTCATTGTACATTTAGAGTCTGGAGGGTTGTGAGGTCACAGGTCACGTTAGAAAAAGCCTTCAGGACTGGAACATGGGCTGTGTGGGAGTCGGTCCTGATGAGATGTGATATATCAGAGTTGAGGCTAACATTAGCAGCTCTGGAAGGTTTACCTGAGATCAGCTGCTCGTCATCTTGTAAAAGTGAAACATGTTGAAAATACAAACAGTTAAGTATCAGTCTGATAATTCAGCAGTTTTTCTGTATGAAGTGTCTGAATGGTTTTTGGGTTGTGAGGAATTTAATGAGATTATTCAGTTTGATTTCAGTGTTCGTTCACTTGACATGTTAAGAGTGTCGAGTCATTACTGGTGTAAATATAACGAGAATTAAATGAAGCTGCAACTTAAAGCAGCTTCTGTCTGTTTGTCTCCATCTAGCAGCAGAAACCTGAATCACAGTCTGGTGATTTAAACATCACAACTCAAATAACAAGAATAATAATAATAATCAACAGATGTCGACAGTCTGATCTTCTCTGGTCACAGAACTGAACTGGGATCAGCGAGCAGAAACTGGTTTGATGGTCTGAGACCACGTTCAGGCTCACAGGCTGTTAGAGGTCTGTTATATATTCTGGAGTCAGTCAGTCCCAGTTAGAGATGTGGCGGGAAACCTTTTTACAATAAACTGTGGTGAAACATTGTTTCTGACTGTGATTATTGTTGTTTTCAGAGACACTGTGAACACAGAGCAGCTGTTCTGTCTTCATCAGCAGTTTGATTCTGTTCAGACACGACGAAGCAGCTTTCTGCTGCTCACAGGCAGAATAACCAGAGAAGCAGGTCAGATCAGTCCAGATCCAACATCTCTGCTCAGGACTTTCTATATTAACCTGAGCTGCCAACACACTGAAGAGCAGCAGCTTACAGGTCTGAATGTTCTCTGCTGCTGTTTGTTACTGATGTGCCTTTTATAAATGAATTGAACTGTTAACACTTCATACAAAGTTCAACACTCCAGTATTTGAATTAGTTAAATAAGCTCCGACCTTCAAATCCATCCATTTCATCAGGAAAAATTCATGAATTTCAGACTATGAATGTGTTTCTATAAGAAACTCTGAGCTGCATTTAAAGTGATTTCCAGTCAACAAGCTGCTTTTCTTTACTGTTTAAACTGTATTTAATCAACTGTTTTCAAAGCTGCAACACACAGAATAATATTCAGTCAATAAAACACAAGCTGATCTTTGTGTCATTTATCTGTGTTTTAGCACTAATAGCAGGATTTCAGGAACTTGAATGATTATCATGATAATACTGTTATTCATGATATTTTGACCTGTGATAGTCATAGTGTGATATCAGCACATCCTCAGTCCAAGTCCTGCTTTAAAGGTAAGTAATACAATTTTAAAATCAGCTGTAAAATGTAAATGAAACCAGTGAAATGATGCTGACGGCTGAAACGTGTTTTCTGAAGACATTAAAACAGAAACACAGTTTTAAAAAGTCCAGGTTCAGGTTTGGATTTGAGGTTTAATTTAGAGACAATAAGTAAAAGTTCTTCTCTGTGGCGTCGATAACAAACTGTCTGAGTGTTCGGAGCCTCCAAACAACAACAAAATGTTATCAGGAGTAAAAAATGAAGCGATTACATCAATAAAACACACAGTTAGTTCAAAAATGTCAAAATATCAATCTGTATACTTTTTCTTTTAACCTTCAATTCATTTTTAAATAAATATAAATAAAGATAATAATATTTACATAAAGATAATTCAAGATCAAATAACTTCAGATGCTTTATTTCATTTGTTATAAATGATTAAATGTTTGTGAAATATGGAATAATTAGAAGAGTAAACCAAATGAAGTTTTAATTGAAAAGTATAAAACTTTATATTTCTTTTTACTCTACTAAGAAGTTTTGACTGTTTTTCAGATTTCAGGTCTCTGTAGTTTAAAGTGATTTATATATAATATATATAATATAATATATATAAAGTATAAATACAGTATAAACTGTATATGACAACATTTCAGAAAAAATCAAACTTTGTCTCCTCCAGGCTGTGAAAACAAAAAGACAATAAAGACTAAATCTATTGAGAAAGAAAAGTGAATATAAATCTATTGTAGATGTGTGACACATGTTTTTAAACTAAGGGGTCAGTGTTTGTTATCAACTGGATGTGATGTCATGTCGTTGTCATTTTGGGCATACATGTTGGTGAAGAGATCCTGCTCCTAGTTCAGGGTTGCCAACTCTCACGCTTCACGCTGCCCAAACTATTCTCACACCAAAACATCGCCACAGCAACAGAGATGAACAGTCACAGTCTTTTTGCTAAAGAGTGATGCTTAAACTACGCGGATTATTTTTGTACAGTTATACACAGGGCTGTAACGGAGACTAAACGCACATAAACGCCGTTTAACCACCTCCTAAACTCTGAAACAGCGTTTACACAGAAAGCTGTTAAAGGCTCAGAGCGGCTTTCTACCGCAGCTTCTGTTGTATCTTCTGGGAGCGCTCGTTTTGTTTTCCGTTTGAACTTTGTATCCTTGTATGAGACACGGAGACAGCTGTTACTGTTAACGAGGGGTGACCAACAATCCACCGCCCGCTCCTGCTGCGCGGGTCTTTTAATCAAACAAACCCTCCGTGCTGAAGCCAGCAGGCAGACGAATGAATCAGAGTTCAGAGGATCATATATGACATTAACTGACGCGCAGCATCAAATAATAATGTCAGAAAAAGCAGCACAAAGTAAGAAGCTAGAAAAACTCTTCAGCAAAAAGTGGAGCTAAAGTTCTTTTAAATTGACATCAGTGATTTAAGCGTCCAGTTTATCTATCTGTTGCTGCTTTAGCCTGACTGTTACTTTACAGTAACGTTAATGTTAATGTAACGTTAGCTTGATAGTTTAGATAGATGGGCTGATGATGCATCCCCGCTGTGTGTTTTGTCCACAATGTCTGTAATTAACATCATACAAGTTAAAGTTCTGCTTCATGCTCACTCAGATTTTGAAAGGAAGGCTTTTTATATTTTCAGAGTGAGTGAAGGAATCAGGAGAGAGGAGACAGAAGTGAGGAAGAGTTGCAGGATGTAATAATGTTGAAAGGAAAACAAGCAGAAAGTAAAGAACTTTCAAAAAGATTGAAAGAAAAAGTTTAAGGATGAAAGAGAAACACAGAGGCCACGCAGGCGTCATCTGATAGACACCAACACATTCAAAGCAGGAAAACTGGTGAGGAAATTACAGCTGTATCTAGATGAATTACTGTTCTGGTAAATATTTTAAAGGCACAATCTGTTATTGGAATGTAGAGACATCCCACTAACACAAGTCAAAGAACAAGATTGAAACCTGCTATAAAATGACTTTTCATTCAGGCTGAATGAAATGATTGGACGGGATTATTACAGGCCTGCAACCGTCACACATACTGGATTTTCATTTGATTTATTGATGGCTGTCGGGATGTACAGAGAATTTCAACAACTATAACAAAAATGCTTCTAAAATACATTAGATACCCTAGCTTTAAGGTAAGCCTATAATTCAGATTGTATTGGCTGCGTTACATATTGTATGTCGTGATATGACAAATTAGTTGGCAGATTTACTTCATCTAAGTGTCCTGCCATGAAAAAAATAGTGAAGAACACTGATGTACATATTTGGCTGAGTGACTGTGTGTGTGTGTAAACCCTTGTTATTGCCTTTTAACTTGTGAACATTCAAATAAACGTTGTAGTTTTGATATCGGGAACAACACATCTTTGACTTTCATTAGTGAATGAACCTGTGTGCCCTTTATTGGATTAGTGTTTGTCTACTACTGTGGTGTAGTCAGGCTGTATCCTTAAATCTGAGACCTCCCGCTCCCACCACATGTGTAAACTGCATACTGTTTTACACCCTGATGGTCAACTGAGTCCAAATACGTGCACGTGATTAAGTGTGTGCACGTAGTCCTGATTAAGCCCATGGCACCAGGACCTGAAGCAGGCAGTTCATGGTGAGAAGCCCACCAACATCCCTGAGTTGAGACTGTTCTGTGAGGAGGAACGAGCTAAAATTCCTCCAAGCTGATGTGCAGAGCTGATAAACAGTTACTGGAAACGTTTGGTTGAAGTTATGACTGTAAAAGGGGGTCACACCAGTTACTGAAAGCAAGGGTTCACATACTTTTGCCTCCCACACATATGTTAGATTGGATAATTTTCCTCAATAAATAAATGAAAAAGATGAAAAAAATGTTGTTTTTTTTGTCCTATTTGTTTAATTGGGTTCACTTTATCTAGTTTTAGGACTTGTGTAAATATCTGATCATGTTTTAGGTCATATTTATGCAGAAATACAGAAAATTCTAAAGCGTCCACAAACGTTCAAGCAGTTCTGTACTCGGCCTAACTGGTAAAACTCGTCTGGTCTCCCATGTTTGTCGCAGCCTGTGACACTAAACTTGTTTGTCAGAAGGTGTAACAGTTTGTGGAAGTGTCCATTTAGGGACCAGACTGTTTTTAGCTTTGCTTCTGGAGAGGTATAAAGCTGTCTAGTTTAGGTTCACAATCTTTAGGGAAAGGGCCGGCTGAACAACAAGCTTTCTCTACAAAAATACAAGATGATTGTATTTTTGTTTGTGTTTGAACATTTGTATAATTGTTACTGATGGTGTGATGGATTGTACAGCGTCTACAACTGCTTCAACTAGTGACAATGTTTAATGCTTTCTTTATGTCTCTGTGCCTCTTTCCAATGAGGAAAATTTCCACCATCTGATGAGGATTTATACAGTCTGTCGATGTTTGACTTTAGCTGTTCCAGGTTCTTTATTCCAAAGGTCAGCGCTGTGCTGGGATCATATTTCTTTACAGTCACTTCTGGTTAAAGATGAATTCAGAGTTGAGACTGTTTGTGAAGCAACTGACATTTGAAATCTTCCTGCTGTGAGTTACATGTTTGTTCTTCCTACGTTTGGTTTCCTGGTTGAAGCTGC
Organism: Thunnus albacares; assembly: GCF_914725855.1. NCBI lineage: Eukaryota > Metazoa > Chordata > Actinopteri > Scombriformes > Scombridae > Thunnus > Thunnus albacares. The sequence goes on along the minus strand of NC_058118.1, from coordinate 31,976,025 downwards.
TGATTAATTTCACCTTCACTCATCAGCTTGATGAAAATGATTTTCAGCATCTAAAGGTAACGTAAGCAACAGGTTTCATCATGTTTGTGTCAGCGGGGGTTAAAATGATGTGACACCAGTAGAGATGGTGCTAGTAGTGATTTATTATGTTGCTTTGTTGAATACTGGTGGAAGGTTTGAAACCTCGTTAATCCTCTTTGACTCTAATTAGCTTTGCTAACAAGATGCTGTTTAGACAACAGAAACATCAGAGGAAACTCTGGAAAAGCTTCATTAGTCAAAATTCAGCCTGTTGACACACTAAGTGACCAGAAAAATAGAAACACCTGAATAATACAATGAAATACAACAGTGATGCAATAAGTGTTAAGTTTTGTTGAGGTTCATTGGTTCTGTGGTTGTTGTTTTGGACTTAATTACTTTGAAAGATGTTTCTGATATTTAGTCGACCTCATTTTCATATATAGAGGAGAGAAACTTATTACAAACACCTGGACAATATAAGACAATCCAGTACAGTTGTTAAACAGGCCAGCAGCACTTGGACTGTTCTGCCCCCCCCTCTCAGAGTGGTATGTTCCATCTCTGCAGCTCATGAACATGTTCAAGAAGGTTTTTATTTTCAAGGATTTAAGACAATTAAGGTCAAAATTGTGTGTTACTGTCTTTGGTTTGGACTGTTGTGTGCGTCCATCACATTGTGAATAATCTGAGTCAAATATTAATGTAGTTACATGTATATTCATCCTTCCCTACAATAATTATTTTATTAATATTATTCATTAATTGTAATTAATTATAATTATATTATAATTGTTTTGTTGGCTGCTACTGCTGGTCGTGCTAATTAGGATCAATCAGATCAAATGAGTGTCTGCACCTTCCTGTGCTGAGCCTTTACTAAATATTACTGCATTCATCCTGCATTTTTCCATCATTTCTCAGTGGAAATCTTGTTGTATTGTTGAGTTAACATTTAATCAAGAATCAGACTAGTAGTTTACACCAGTTAATGTGAATATCTGTTAATCATTAACCTGATATAATGAGCAGGTTTAACAGTCATGTAAGGACACGCAGACACACCTGTATCATACAACCTGTTGACTCACCTTTAATGTTATAAAGTTTTATCAACTGGAACTTTTGGACTATTTATGATCTGATCAGTCACGTCAGAGGTGGTTTGTGATTTCCAGGAAGCCAAGTGTGTGAGAGAAGCTGCTGTTCTCTTTCTTTTAACTGTTCTTCTGTCCTCACTAAGTGTTTAGTTACACAACACACTTCCAGTAAAGGTTGAAGACAGCAGTTTGCCTTTGGAGCTTTAATGGAGGAAAAATGTGAAATCAATATTAAACAAATCCAATAATATTATAAATCAGAAAAAGATGAGATACAATAAACAAGAGTGATAACAAAGGTGTTTGTCAGTAGTTAATATAGTAGACAGATACCACAAGATTAAAATTATAACGATCAAAATACATAACAGTTAACCCAACAGTAAAAATGACTCAGAGTTTTATTAGCAGCTCATTAGCCTCAGACAGCTCGTATGCTGCTAGCTTGGAAAGCATCTATGATGGAAAGAGAATCTACAGATGATGCAGCAACAAGAACATTTAGAGGGAGAATAAAAGATGCCTGTCAGTGTTTGCTCTGCTCAGTTTGAATGAAATGCTGGATGTTAGCATGTCAGTTAAACTAGCTGCTATAGAACTGTGTCAGTGTGGGTCGCTGCTAACACACAACACCCAACTGAGACCATGTGCTGGCTGAAGAATAGTGACATCACAAACCTCACAAATGACCTTCAATCAGCTTGTTTCAACAACTGTTGTATTTGACTGCAGTTGAGTTTCCTCCATCACTGTGTGTATTTCACAGCATCAGAGACAATAATGCAGGTCTTAATGAATGTTACCCCTGTGCCACACATTGTTCCACGTCTGCACTATTTTAACACTAATTCCATGCTGCAAATGAATGAAATAGATTATTAATAATATGCTGTTTAGTTGTGTTTAATGTTGAGCAGTAAAAGTAAACCATGTTTTAATAGATGTTCTGCAGTGAATTTATTGTTCATCAAACAGTAAAATGTGCTGCAGTTATATTAGGAACACTGTCACTAGCTAGCAAGTCAACAACAGCTCACCAACCTGACAGATACACATTTTATCAGCTTTCAACACGTCACTAACTGCACTTAAACACAGTCATGTGATTATGTTCTGACAGTTTGACATCAAATGAACTCAAACGGTTTCAAACAGTCTTGAGTTTGTTTGTGTAAAACATTTTATTCATTGTCAGAGAAGTTTAGTGTCAGTATGAAGGGTCGCCCCATTCAGTCACCTTTAAACTGGTGCATGTTTTAATAACCAGTATCATGCTGGTAGTGAGGGAGACTTTGTTTCACAGGTGGTATGGTTAGTGATTAACAGCTAATAAAAGTCATTAAATAATATTCTCTGGAATCTTTCTAAACTATATCACAGACAAACTGTTGAAAACATCTTTTCATTGATGATATTCAGTATTTTAACCAAGCTAAGAGCTGCAGCAATAGAAACTAAAGTTTATGTTGCTGCCAAACCTTCATTCAGTATCTTTACACTATATCAATATAAAATCAATGTCACATTATATAAACTACAAAGTGAATCACTGTCATCAAAACACAGTAAACTCTGTTTGTGGAATAATGACGGAGTTTAAACTACAATGTGATGCCTCATCACAGGAAGATCTTTGTTCTGCTGTACAGAACTGCATTTAGTGTTGAGTCAGACAGATTGTTCTCTCTTATTCTGCCTGTTTTAATCTTTACTGTACATGATGATGATGATGATGATGATGCTCCATTAATTCAACCATAAATCATGGAAACGTCTGTACTTTGATCCTTATAATCTAACACTGATTGACAGACAACATTCCCACAAGATCAAATAGAATATAACACAGCTGTAGCAACTATAACAGAACCATAAATAAAGATGAATGTAAATAAAAATATGATGCATTGATGCTCTGAAATACAAACATTCATGTGATCTTGTGGCTCCTTCTAATCTCCTCGGGGATAAAAGAGAGAGAACACGTTTAGTGTCTGACAAACTTCACAAGTTTTGTCTCCACTGATATTTGTGAAAATTGTTGCATCAGTATCTTTATGTATATTCACTAAATCATCAGTTGAAATACATGTCAGGCCTCTGAGTGTGATATGCTGCTTAACTGTTATTAATCAATAAAGTGTCATTCAGTACAATCTCTAATTAAAACAGCAAGAAGTACAAATGACTCCATAGAAAACCAGAGTCCTCAGACTGATGATGAAGGACTGATGAAGGAGAATCAGCAGCAGTTTCTCTCTCTGTGTTTCCTCTGCAGGTGAAGCTACAAAGACTCTGTGACTGGATGTGGATCTGAATTCACCTGGTGAGTATTTTTATTTCTTCTGCCACACAGCTGACTCCACCAGCAGCTCATCTCCATTAAATGTGCTCTATAGTGGTAAATGAAAAGCCAACAGAGAACTGGAACCTTCTGAAAGTAAATCATTAAACATTAAACCTCAGTGGAAATGAAGAATAATGTCTTACTTTGCCGCCATCTGGTGGTTGAATCAATAATGACGCCGTTGTAACTGCAGTGCTGGTGTGATGTGCAGCTTGTTGTAATGAATGAGCTTGTTGTTGTGTTTGTGTGAAGGTGTTTCTCTGCTATGGATCAGTGTGAGGACAGAGAGGAGGGAGTACCTCCCTCTAAAAGCTCTCTGTGTGGGGAACATGACAGCCAGACCAAAGCTCAGAGGTGAGATGAGGATCTCTAACTGTCCATCACTGTTCTCCACTCACATCACTCCACCATCATTATTCACACTCAGAGCTCTGTGTGTGTTGTGTTGAAGAACAAAGAAGCAGCACAGACCAGAGTCTGCTGGACCTGGACCTGGACCTGAACCCAGCTGTGTGTCCTTTAAGAGCGACCAGTCGAAGGGCGGTTTCATTAATTTTAAAGGACGACGTCCATCTGCTGATCAGATGTAAGCTGTAACTGACAGTAAACGTCGGGTTATGCTAGAAAAGAACTGGTTTGTACAACGTGTTGTCCGACCACGTAAGTGAAAAGCCGGCCGTCATAGAGAGGGAGGAGACGTGATAATCATTTAAATATGGAGATAACAGATCACATGTTCAGACAGTCTCTCCTGGAAGACATTAATGGTGTTGCACTCGCTTGTTCATATGAAAAGTGACATGATATGATTTATTTATACATTACAGACATAAAAAACATGTTAAAGTGAAAATACTTATTTCCAACATGGACCCAAGATGTTAAAAGACAAAACACAAGACACACAACATAAAACTGAATCACCACAAATTAAATAAAATAATAAGACAGGTGTCAGTAGAGTCTGCTGCTGTAAAGCCAGACTGATACAACATATTGTATCTGACTAAATACTCCTCAACCTGCTCAAACACAAGACGTCCAAAAACCTCAGACATGACACCTGTCGACTTTCTCATTTGCTCACATCTGAATGTCATTTTCATGCTGGGAGCTGCCCAGTTCAACCAGTCTGATACAAGCAGACACTGAGCAGCTCCACTGGAGCAGCTGGAGGTTGTAGCTGCCTTGCTCCAGGGCACTTCAGCAGTGTACAGTGAGGGAGGGAGAGCTGTATGGAGGTTGTTCAGGGCTGTTGGGACTAAACCAAACTGACTGATGAAGCAAAACACTGAGCTGAAAGCTACAAACAGAGTGAGCTGTTGATTCTCAGTGGGATCAGCAGGACTAGTAAAGCTTTACCACTACAGGGAGTCATCTGATTCTCTGTTCACATCCAAATATCACTTGATGGACCTTTAGCTTGTGTTTGTCTCTGTGTGGACAGACATAATGTGAGCTCATTCTTCATGATTCCTCCACAGAGTGGACCAGGAGAGCTCAGAGGTTCCCAGTGGTCAGTCTGCCCAGCAGCATCCAACACACCTGGACTCCATATTTATGGTCTGTACATGTACAACAACTACTTTTACATCTATTCTGTTCACAATCATCTCCATGCTGCACTTTGTAGAACAGTGGATCGTCAGTCTGTCCGACATGGATCTGATGTTTGCTTCATAATTTCAGTTTGATTGTGTCATTCATATAGTATTCTGTTCCAGCTGCTGGAGGAGAACATCTTCACCTTTGTGAAGAACGAGCTGAAGAAGATGCAGAAGGTTCTGAGTCCAGATTACCCAGAATGCTTAGAGAGTCAGAGGGAGGATGAGGAGATGTTGGACGGTGAGGAGGAAGAGCAGAGGAGGAGCAGCAGAGAGGCATTTCTGAAGATCACACAGCACTTCCTGAGGAGAATGAAGCAGGAGGAGCTGGCTGACCGTCTGCAGAGCAGTAAGAGGATTTTTACAAAGATTTAACATGATGGATAAATGAGACATTTACTGATGTCTCAACAGATGGAGGAAAATATGTTTTATTCACTCATTCTTTGAGGGAATTAAATGTTGAAATATTTGCTTCATACTTCATTCATTGATCCTGTTTCCTGTGTGTTCATTCAGGGAGTCGTGCTGACAGGTGTCAACGTAAACTCAAGTCTAACCTGCAGAAGAAGTTCCAGTGTGTGTTTGAGGGGATTGCTAAAGCAGGAAACCCAACCCTTCTGAATCAGATCTACACAGAGCTCTACGTCACAGAGGGAGGGACTGCAGAGGTCAATGATGAACATGAGGTCAGACAGATTGAAACAGCATCCAGGAAAACAGACAGACCAGAAACAACAATCAGACAAGAAGACATCTTTAAAGCCTCACCTGGAAGAGATGAACCAATCAGAACAGTGATGACAAAGGGAGTGGCTGGCATTGGGAAAACAGTCTTAACACAGAAGTTCACTCTGGACTGGGCTGAAGACAAAGCCAACAAGGACATACAGTTCACATTTCCATTCACTTTCAGAGAGCTGAATGTGCTGAAAGAGAAAAAGTACAGCTTGGTGGAACTTGTTCATCACTTCTTTACTGAAACCAAAGAAGCAGGAATCTGCAGGTTTGAAGAGTTCCAGGTTGTGTTCATCTTTGACGGTCTGGATGAGTGTCGACTTCCTCTGGACTTCCACAACAATAAGATCCTGACTGATGTTACAAAGTCCACCTCAGTGGATGTGCTACTGACAAACCTCATCAGGGGGAAACTGCTTCCCTCTGCTCGCCTCTGGATAACCACACGACCTGCAGCAGCCAATCAGATCCCTCCTTGGTGTGTTGACATGGTGACAGAGGTCAGAGGGTTCACTGACCCACAGAAGGAGGAGTACTTCAGGAAGAGATTCAGAGATAAGAAGCAGGCCAGCACCATCATCTCCCACATCAAGACATCACAAAGTCTCCACATCATGTGCCACATGCCAGTCTTCTGCTGGATCACTGCTACAGTTCTGGAGGATGTGTTGAAGAGCAGAGGGGGAGGAAAGCTGCCCAAGACCCTCACTGAGATGTACATCCACTTCCTGGTGGTTCAGTCCAAACTGAAGAAGGTCAAGTATGATGGAGGAGCTGAGACAGATCCACACTGGAGTCCAGAGAGCAGAAAGATGATTGAGTCTCTGGGAAAACTGGCTTTTGAGCAGCTGCAGAAAGGCAACCTGATCTTCTATGAATTAGACCTGACAGAGTGTGGCATCGATATCAGAGCAGCCTCAGTGTACTCAGGAGTGTTCACACAGGTCTTTAAAGAGGAGAGAGGGCTGTACCAGGACAAGGTGTTCTGCTTTGTCCATCTGAGCGTTCAGGAGTTTCTGGCTGCTCTTCATGTCCATCTGACATTCATCAACTCTGGAGTCAATCTGCTGGCAGAAAACAGAACAACATCCCAGAAGTCTGAAACAATAGAAGAAAAATCTGCAGAGCCACATTTCTACCAGAGTGCTGTGGACGAGGCCTTAAAGAGTCCAAATGGGCACCTGGACTTGTTCCTCCGCTTCCTCTTGGGTCTTTCACTGCAGACCAATCAGACTCTCCTACGAGGTCTGCTGACACAGACAGGAAGTAGCTCACTGACCAGTCAGGAAACAGTCGAGTACATCAAGGAGAAGATCAGTGAGGATCTGTCTGCAGAGAGAAGCATCAATCTGTTCCACTGTCTGAATGAACTGAATGATCATTCTTTAGTGGAGGAGATCCAACAGTCCCTGAGTTCAGGACGTCTCTCCACAGATAAACTGTCTCCTGCTCAGTGGTCAGCTCTGGTCTTCATCTTACTGTCATCAGAAAAAGATCTGGACGTGTTTGACCTGAAGAAATACTCTGCTTCAGAGGAGGCTCTTCTGAGGCTGCTGCCAGTGGTCAAAGCCTCCAACAAAGCTCTGTAAGTGCACAGATAGTTATTTATTGATTGATTTATTGAAAAGATATTCAAACAAATACATTCAAGATGGGAGAAAAATACGTTTTTAAGTATGTTTCCACATTTGTTCTCAGACTAAGTGGTTGTAACCTCTCAGAGAGAAGCTGTGCAGCTCTGTCCTCAGTTCTCAGCTCCCAGTCCTCCAGTCTGAAAGAGCTAGACATGAGTAATAACAACCTGCAAAGTTCAGGAGTGAAGCTGCTGTCTGCTGGACTAGAGAGTCCACACTGTGCACTGGAAACTCTCAGGTCAGGATTCATCAACCTGCTCAAATGATCACCATTTAATCTGTGATTTATATGAGTTGATAAACACCTGAGCATTTTCTCTACTGAAATTATTTTCAGACCAGTTGTTTGTTTAGACCCTGTGAATAACTTTCTATTTATATGTTTTCATTAGTTTTGTTCTGTCTCCACTGTTGGAACCTGAAATACCAGAGAGGAGATTTAGATTCAAAAACTGAATGAAGAACTGTGTAACTGGCCCAAAGTAACACACATGCAGACAGTTATTCAGTGATCAGTGTTTTGGTAACAGTTATAGTTTCTTTTAATTTCAGAGCAGCATCTGTGCTGGGATGATAGTGATTTTTAGGCACAATGGTGATATGACAGTGCTCCCCAGCTGTTATGTGGTTAACCACCATTTAATTCTTCTTTTGTTTCAAATAACCTTAAAACTCTGGATGATTCCTGAAACTGTGTGAAGTATAGTCAGTGAGTATGAGTGAAGGAGTCAGAAATGTTTTCTTGCTGTTCCACAACCTTCAGTCCTGATCTGTATTCAACTGCGAGCATCTGAGATAGAGACATTTACCTCTGTGACATGTTGGAGGTTTGAAGTTTTTACAAACTGTAGTCAGAGCTGTCACCTGCAGCTCTTCATCTTATCAGCTCATTGTGGCTGCTTCTTCTTTTACTATTCTTTATTTAGACCTATTTTTAGCAGTGAAGAGTTAGCAGACGCTAACATCATGTTGACTAAGGTTACAGAAAGCTGGAACTGCCTCACAATACAAACATTACTGTGGTTGGCCATTTGAATTTAGAAGTAGTGACTGGAAGTATTAAGTTTAACTCTAAAGATTACAGAAACATATTGGTGATGAAAGTAATAAACACACTACCTTTCAGTCCTGCAATGATCTTAGATCATGTGACATGTATGTTGTTTTGTGTGTCTGCAGCCTGTCAGGATGTCTGATCACAGAGGAAGGCTGTGCTTCTCTGACCTCAGCTCTGAGCTCCAACCCCTCCCATCTGAGAGAGCTAGATCTGAGCTACAATCATCCAGGAGACTTGGGAGAGAAGCTGCTGTCTGCTGGACTGGAGGATCCACACTGGAGACTGGACACTCTCAGGTATGGATAGACAGGTGGACTCTCTCAGGTATGGACCAACTCAGTCTCACAGCAATTTGTGAAATAGTCATGTAATTTAATCTATCTATTCGTGTACATTGACACAATTTTTCCATTTATTTCATGACAGTCAGCAGGATTTTCAAACTAATGTATTTCAGGTGGAAGCAGGTTTTGTTCCTGCAGCAGGTTTTTTTCTGTCAGTTGGGACTCGGGAGCTCAGAGGCTGTATTGTTTGTTTCTCATTTGTTATTCATTTTTAAATTATAACCGCTACATCACTCGACATTTAATCAAAAGATTTTATCCTTGTTTTTATTTTTTTACTCTAATATTACCAGTCTGGTGGGACCGGGGTATTTTTCTCACTGTCGATTTTAATATCTTTAACATTTCTCAACACTAAACAAGAAGGTGTCCTTGTTAACTCAACAATATGAAAGGTTATGACCATCTGTTTTAATTATTTCAGCTTTGATTGCGAGAAATCAAGTTTTCTTGTCAGTTTTGGACAATAGTGGAAGCAGCTACGTTAGCCTACCCATGATCCTCAGCGACCGTTACTATGGTGAAGACGCCAGCTAAAGCGGTGACATAAATTATATTCAGTATAACATTATACATTACTGAAGATTGGTGGTTACAATCAGGAACAGTTTGGGACTCATTGTTGACTAAAGCTTTGTCATGTAGCTACACAGTCCTCTAGAGTTTTTATTTCAATGCAGCTGTTATTTGTTTGTACCGATGAACTGATCAGCTGGGAGAGTTTCAGCTCATTAACTGTTGGAAATGTTTAAACAGGATGTCATGAAACAGTTCATCTAGGAAAATAAATGAGATTACTTTTTCTACTTTTTCTACTTTCACTGTTTTTGTGTGACGATTGTTATCACAGCTCTTTGTTGATTAAAAAAAGCTTTTTTAAGAAAAAAATTAGATTACTTCCCAGTGGCCCAGAGTAACTCCTCCACCTTCGCATATTGAATTTATTTTTAGGGCCAACTTTTAGTACAGTTATTTTTATTATTATTTTATTTTTTTGTGAGCCAATGGGCTATCTATACGAAGGTGTGAATTCTGTGATGATGAATATATATATATATATACACACTATATTGCCAAAAGAATTGGCTCACTTTAATATATATATATATATATATATATATATATATATATATAATCAGAGGAAGCTGGTCCATAGAGGCAGAGGAGGTTGCTCATCTTCTATTTTTGAGAGGCAACAGGGAGATCAAAATATAAAAAGAATACTTGGTAGAAATAAAACATTACCAAATTTCATTGTCATTTAAAAAATATTTATTCTCTCTTTGATGGAAAAAATCCATGATTGAAATTCTGATTAAAATGCTTCAACAGTGACACCTGCAGGGCAGGAGGAGAAAGAGCAGTGTGTGTGAGGTGGTGGTGGGGAGCAGTGGGGGGGGGGGGGGGGGGGGGGGGGGGGGTCAGAGGAGGACGGGCTCCTGCTGTCCTCCTCAGGGCGGATCTCCTACATCAATTTAAAGTACTTTTTTCATGCTAATCTAAGATTGGCCAAGACACGTAAAATGACGTTCCAAGGGAGGACGTCCTCCCTAACCAATCAACAACCAGAATACAATATTGACATCACTTTGGTCCAATGATAGTTTCCAGATTTCATCTTCAGTTCTCTACAACTGTAACGTACATGAGTGTGACGAACTGATAAGAGAAGAAGAGCAGTAAGATATAGATAAATTGATAGAGTAGCATATTAGAAAATTAATTATAACTTGAAAATTACAAACTATTTTTTTAAACACATCAGTAAAACATTACATCACATTTGGGCCCTTTCAACAACCAAATTACCCTCAGCGGGACTACGGTGACGTGCTGCTGCTCTGAAGTGAACTCCTCCCAACAACGATAGAAAGTTAACAACATCATTTAAATGAAACAACCAGGAGAGTTAGCTTGTTTGTCATTGTTGCTAATGATATCAGACTGGTTAACCAGCAGCCACAAAGTTCTGTTAACTAACAAACAAGATGACCAACAGCCACAAATGGATGTTATGACATGAATACTTCATCTCCATGATAGAAAGAAGAAGACATCAGATAACGTGAGTCAGATACAGCTTCTCTCTCTCTGTCTCTTTGGTTGCTAATTTCATCTCTGATGGTTAAATGTCTCTGTGTGGCTGTTGTGTGAATTTATCTCCTTAACCAGAATGCAGCAGAGATCATATAATGTGCTGTAGGTAGTTTGCTTGTTGAAGTTACAGTGAGCTGTCTGGACTCACTCATTCATGTGGAATTGATCCAGTTTTTAATCGAGTGGTTGTTCAGTCACCTGTTGAGGTTGTGTGATTAGTGAATGAGTGTGCAGGAGGTCTGGCTGCTTGTTGTGACAGTTTCTTCAGTTGGTTTTTAAGCTGAGTCGTTTATTAAGTAATAAGCTTAAAGTAACTAGAATAACAAGTGTTAACATGTCAGCTTTGTAGACTATATTTTATATGTGATGCATATAGATCAGAGTGTGTAAGTCATGTATTTGATACATGCATTAATACTTTCTGATGTGAACCTACACTTTTAGATCTGTGAGTGTTTTTAGTGTTCAGTCTTTCTAGTGTTCAGCATTGATCTGTTCCTGTATCACATTATAAGCTTTGTGGTACTTTATATATTTCTGTATACTAAGAAAATACACAGGAAACACGTGTAAATCATGTGATATGTTGTCTGTTTCTGACAAGAACATAAATCTGTTGTCACAATAGAACAATACTATAAATTTGAATTTAACTTTGTTGGTAAAATGACACATTGTGAACCACTGCACGACTAAAATGAGCTCTTCTTTGTTTAGAAACAATATGTATATGCTAAATGTCTTTAAAGAAGCAGCCTTTTCACCACTCAGGGCTTTTTGTTTTTGAAAGCAAATTGTTTTATTGGCATATAAAACTGTCCCCCACCCCTCTGATTTCATCAGCTGGGGAACAATGATATAGTTTGATGTGGTTTGTTGTGAGATTCCATGTTGGTTTTTCTCCTGTCCTCCCCAATATTTTGAGTCACCAGCCGCCACTGATATAACTATATATATATTATATATGTTCAGACGCGGCGCTAGAGTAAATCAATAGGATTTCATGATTTTCATGAGGGGGCACAATGCATTGTATATTTGTTTAACCTGTTATCAAACAAGTTGAACACAGCTTTGGGCGGAGGATACACAGACCCCCGGTCCTTGTGAAAGAAAACTGAATAGTAGGTTATCATTTTATAAATCTTTTGTTTATATGTTGCAAATGTTTTTAAACTAAGGGGTCAGTGGTTGTTGTCAACTGAATGTGATGTAATGTCATTGTCATTTTGGTATACATGCTGGTGAAGAAATCCTGCTCCTAGTCTAGTTGAACTCTTGAACTTGTTTCTATCTGAGGGCTGCTTGCTGACCTCTGGGGTTAGCTAGAGATATCTTTGTCTTAAGCCTGCTGTTTTAGAGACTGTGTGGATCATGAGGTATCTAGACAAGCTAAAGTTGAAGGATGTCCATGTTTGAAGTTATTGATTGACCATGAGGTCTCTGTTAGATTGTATGACCATACTTGTTTGTAAGAAGGTGTAACAGTTTGTGGAAGTGTCTATTAGGGACCAGACTGTTTTAGCTTTCATTCTGGAGAGGTATAAAGCTGTCTGGTTTGGGTTAACAATCTTTAGAGAAAGGGCCGGCTGAACAACATGCTTTCTCTCCAAAAATACAAGATGATTGTATTTTTGTTTGTGTTTGGACATTTGTATAATTGTTACTGATGGTGTGATGGATTGTACAGCGTCTACAACTGCGTCAACAAGTAACAATGTTTAATGCTTTCTTTATGTCTCTGTGTGGTTCTTGAGCAACGATAAAACATTTCCACAACATCCTCCCGCCAGTTAAAAAGAAAAAGATTTAGTCTTATATCACCACATTTACACACATATACATGGATTCAAATGAACAGATTCATTTCATTTATTTTATTAAGCTACATAACAGTTTAGATTTTTATTATAGCTACATTACAGTCTGAATAACATCATTTACTGCATCTCTCTGTCAGTGAAGTTTTGTTTTGTGAGATAAAAAGTGTTAGTGGAGCTTTGAGTTGAGATTATTTTGTCACAGTACAGTCAGGTAGGTGTGTTGAAGCTGAGCTGCTGCTGTTCCAGCTGCAGAATGATCTACTGCGTCCTCTCGTCCTCACAAGTTTGTACTACTGAGTCCAACTTGCCAAGTCTGAACTAGCAAGTACACAAGTCCCAACTTGGTGTATTTGGTATTGAGAATATATCAAGTACGTCATATATAAGATATATGCACATATTTTTTCCAGCTGGCTGAGGAGACTATTATGCATGCAAGCATAGATTGTACTAAATATGATCAATAAAGACAATATATGAAGGACGAACTCAGGACTCTGGACTTCAGGAGCTCAGTGTGAAAACTTTAATGAACCTGCCAAGTGGGTGCAGCAGTAGTTTTCTTTGAGTTTATTAGACAGACAGGATTAATGTGTAGGATTTAATCTCTGGTCCACACCCCGGAGCAGAAGGTGGCGGTAAGTAAAGTTTTCCTAGTGGGGACCCCCAGACCCCTCACTGATAAACTGGTCTGACTGGAGCTATATTTATATTTATACCCAGCCTGGATGATTTTCCCAGTCCAGCCCTGCTGTATAATGTAAGACTGAGACAGACAGGTGGACGCTCTCAGGTGAGGACAGACAGGTGGACACTCTCAGGTACAGACAGACAGGTGGACACTCTCAGGTGAGGACAGACAGGTGGACACTCTTAGGTGAAGACAGGTGGACACTCTCAGGTGAGGACAGACAGGTGGACACTCTCAGGTACAGACAGACAGGTGGACACTCATAGGTGAGGACAGACAGGTGGACACTCTCAGGTACAGACAGACAGGTGGACACTCATAGGTGAGGACAGACAGGTGGACACTCTCAGGTGAGGACAGACAGGTGGACACTCTCAGGTGAGGACAGACAGGTGGACACTCTCAGGTGAGGACAGACAGGTGGACAGTAAATCAGCTCAAACTCTTGAGACTGCAGCTGATTGTCAGCTGTAACCATCATGCAGGAATGTTCCACCTGTGTGAGAGGAAATAACTTGTCAGTCGTCCAAAGATTGTTGAGGAAAGACAAACAGAAACAGGCGGTTTATCATTTTCATGTTAGTGTGAATCAGTTTAAACAGTCCTGTCATCTGTTCACAATACAAACTGCTGAGTCTGACAAGAAAAAGTCTCATTGTTGACATGATTTGACTTTGAGACGCCTGTTTCTGATTGGCTGAATGTAGCTGCTGTCGATAGTCGTGGTGCGACGTGATGTGATGGACGGTTGTGTTGCCTAGCAACAGCAAAGCAGCTCAGTGTGATGAGGATCAGAGCTGCTTTTTCTAGAGTGATGTCATGTCCATGTTTGCATGCTGAAAGAGAACGTGCTGCTCTGACCCCCCTCCTCCTTTCAGGCTGCAGCCTGCTGGAGTCCGATGGTTGACACCAGGTCTGAGGAAGTGTAAGTGTGTTTTTCATTTCATTCATCAAAACAAAGCTCATTCACATCCTACTGAGGATGAAGATGATGTCATCATCAAACAGATGATAGATCAATAACTGCAGCTGTATTGTGTCTCGTTCTCTCCATCAGATTTCTGTCAACTCACACTGGATCCAAACACAGTAAACAGAGAACTCAAACTGTCTGACAACAACAGGAAGGTGACACGTGTGTATGAGGATCAGTCATATCCTGATCATCCAGACAGATTTGATTACTATCATCAGCTGCTGTGTAGAAATGATCTGACTGGTCGCTGTTACTGGGAGGTCGAGTGGAGAGGAGGAGTTCAGGTATCAGTGAGTTACAGAGGAATCAACAGGAAAGGACACAGTGATGACTGTAGGTTTGGATTTAATGATCAGTCCTGGAGTCTGAACTGCTCTGATGGTGGTCGTTACTATGTCCGTCACAATAACAGATTAACATCCATCTCCTCCTCCTCCTCCTCCTCCTCCTCCTCCTCTGTCTCTAACAGAGTAGCAGTGTATGTGGACTGTCCTGCTGGCACTCTGTCCTTCTACAGAGTCTCCTCTGACACACTGATCCACCTCCACACCTTCAACACCACATTCACTCAGCCTCTGTGTGCTGGGTTTAGGTTTGGGTTCTACTGGCCTGGTTCCTCAGCGTCTCTGTGTGGTCTGGAGGAGGAAGAGTCTCCTCCTGTTAGAGAAACTTTCTCACTGCTGACCAGATAGTTCAGTCTGTACAGGATCAGACACAGCTGATGGTATTTAGTACCAACTGCTTGTAAATGTAAACATGGTTTCCACATGATTGACAGTTTGTTTGTAAAATGAATCAAATGATAAACTGAGTCCAGTTGTTGTTGTTTTCTGTTGTTAGTGTATTAGAAAGGCTTGAACTGTAATGGGATAATGGGAATGGGATCTTCACAATGTTTAGTTGTAGTTCTTCTAGTAGTTTCATAGTAACTGTGTTACCTGATTCCTTCACTTATTTAGAGATCACATGACAAATGATGGTCAGAACAACAGGCCTCCTATTGGCTGGTTAAATGAACACCTCTAATGGTGAAGGCTGAGGCTCAGCAGCTGGAGTGTGGCTGCTTTTATGCTGCGTTCATATCATATTGGAATGATGCTAATTATGAGATTCTGACTTGTAAATAGAATTCAGGTCAACATTCAAGTGGTAATTATGAAGTGGAAAAGCTGAAAGCTCTGATATTTACTGGATATGGTGGATTATTGTCAATAACAGTATTTTTGAGCCTCATTCCACCAACTTTGTAATCATGCAGCCGTCTTGATTTGTTGTGTGACATGAACGCTGGCGAGTTGTAAACATGGGAATCTTTCCCGCCTCTACCATCCATCCCATATGATGTGAACACAGCATTAGAGATGAGAAGTCCAGGAGCTGTTGTGTGTTTCTGACATACAGGAAGTATTTAGTTTTTCTCTGGAGTGTTTATTTAGTTCCTGTGTAGAGAATAAAGTTCATGATGATCAGTAGCTGATGTTAGTTTTCTCCATTTATTTTTGTGTGTGTGCATGTTAATTCATATCTAATTTCATATAGTAGATTGAAGGTATTTGACAGTTTCAGGACTGTTTAAAGTGTCAGTTTAATGTGTTTAGCTCACATTCAGTCTGACAGCTGTTGTTCAACATCAGACACACATTATTATTCCAAGCAGAGTATTTTTATATTCTTAAAACATGTGCGGAGGATCTTTAAAGTTCAGACAGTCTGTGACGACACAACTGACGTCAGTTAAAGTCCGTTTTGATTTTTTACATCCGCTGTCAAACTTTTTGGCTTTTTTTGGTCAGAGCGACTCAGAAACGATGAGTTCTGATGGTGTTTATTGATCAGATTGATCGATTGGATTCATGTTCTACAGACACACTGTGAGATACATAATCAAAGTCTAAAAATACATCAAAGGAACTTTACAACATATCTGATATACTATGTAAACTTTGTAAATGTGCATCACATAAGATAGATGATGTGGTTCAGTCAAACTGCTGATGTGAGAGTGGAAGAACAAACTGGTTTTAATGGTTTTAATGGTGACACACTGTAAAGAGACAGTTTGATTTCTGATGGTGAATGAAAAGACTTCATATAAATATGTTTAATAAGTATGTATTTGAACACTGGTGGAGTTTATTGATCCACTGGATGTGATTATTTCAAACATCTTCATTTCTTTTTAAAGCCTAAATGTTCCTGTTTTCATGTTTTAAAGTGTGAGTGAAGCAAACAGCTCCTCCTCTGACAGGATGTGATGCTGTGAGTGAACAGCAGGTGGCAGCAGACGCTCATGTTTCTGTTCCTCCAACACTTGAGTTTCACACAGTTTATATGTTCAGAGGTGGAAGAAATAAAACGCATCCTTTACTTTAGTAAAAGTAGTAAAACTACCATCAAATACTCCTTTACAAGTAAAAGTCCTGCATTCAACAATATATTGAAGCTCTGAGAAATAAAATGTAATGGCTAGATGTAGAGTAAGATGAAGATTTGAAGATTTTTAACTAATAAACTCATCTTTTTTCACGGAAAACCAACATCAGACACACATTATTATTTCAAGCAGCCTGCTTGTAGAAACTTTATCATTTTGAAATGTTGATTCATGTTTTGGCTTCTTACAGAGTTGAAGTTAGAGCAGCTGTTAGATGTTGTTTCAGTAGACGTTGGTCAGTGTTACAGACAATCTGCAACTAACATTTAATGTGTTTTTCATTAACAAACTAATCTGCCAGTTATTTTCTCAGTACATAAATTATCCATTTGGTCTACAGAAGGTCAGAAAATAGTGTAAAATGTCCATCACAGTTTCCTGCAACCCAAAAGTATTCAGTTAATAATAAACTGAGAAATGGAGGAGCAGCAAATTCTTACTTAATTGATAATCAAAATATTTTCTGGTTAGTTTTCTATCGATTTAATCAATTCCATGACTAATAGTTTCAGTCTTTCTGTTGATGTTGTAGCTGATGTCACAGTCCAGTTACAGAGCAGCGCGGCCTGTCGGCCTGTTGCTTTTCAGGGGTCGTTGAAGGTTTGAGAGGCTCCACCATCACTGATGCTCAGTTGTGCAGGTACAGCAGCCTGAACTCCATCTTACGCTCCTCGAACATTGTCTGAAGGCCTCACGCTGCGCTCGACATCAAACATGTTCTGTTGTCCCACGAACAATAAAAATATCTGGTGATGATCATTGTTTCCACCGCTAGTTAATAGTATGATAGTATGTAATAATAACAATAACAACAACAACAATCATAATCATAATGTTATATTTATTTATGTATTTATTGGGACCATGTACAGTGCTAAACATAAATGTTACCACGTGATGTACTGCTCCAGAGTTAGCTTATAGCTAATTTTCATCTGCAGTCTCTTACAATTAAAACACATAACAGGACAATAAAAATCAGTACAAACCAAAAAAACACACTGAAAAAAACATAATACAACAGCACATCACACACACCCACAATGTCAACTAGAGATGAATAGTGTGAGCTTGTCTCCAGTATCATACAGTGATGGAAATGCGTTGGCTGTTTATCTTCTATGTCTTTAGAGTGTGTTTGATGTTCTTCCGGCATCTTACCGCGTGCTGTTCTACGCTTTGTATCATGTGACGTAACCATGGACGTATAATAAGAGCTTATAATACATCCATGGACGTAACTGAGTGAATGTTGTACGATGAAAACACGACGCAGCGCTGCGTCATGGCGTCACACCTCAAACAGGAAGTGACCCCGATCAACACAACACAGCGAAGACCTGCTGAAGAAGCTAACCTGCTAACCGGCTAACTGCGCAGATAAAACAAACACCGGGAGGTTTCCCGTTTCTCAGCGGGCAGCAGAGCACCGAGCAGAGCACCGACTCTCCGCCGAGATGCCTGAAAGTAAGCTGCAGCTCCGGAAGTCTGTTAGCCGGAGATTTATTAGCACGCTAACACACCGTTAGCCTGCTAGCCTGAGCTAGCTGTTAGCTAAAGTCAGCAGAGATACAGATCTGTTTCTTGCTGATATAAAATGTATATAATCCTGATCAAAGTCTGCCTAAACCTATAAATAAAGACGTGTCCGCGGTGTTTAATTAATTAAACCGTGTGAAAGTTGAATCGCTCAGTTATATTAGTTTAAATTAGCTCGACTCTGATGCATCGAAACAGACTCCGTTAGATTTCTGCAGGTTTTAAACTCTTCATGCTCATCGACACATTTACTGAACTGAAACAACCAATTAATATAATCATAATATAAAATATAAATCGTTGTTCTAATCGGCTCAGCTGGTGTGTCCCAGCTAACAACAGCTAGTATCTTATCAGCCGTTTATCTTTATTAATGGTTCACTTTATTCATGTAAAAGCTTCTCTCAGTACACATGAAATATCTTTAAATGTACTGATAAAAGTTGTTTCATAATGAAGTGAATCTCTTATATATATATATATATATATACATATAACTCATATATGTGCACATATAGAGTCATATATATGTTTACATTTAAACCTGCTGACACTCATCCTCTACAACTGTGTCTGAAACATAAATAATATGAAAGCTGAATAAAGGTAGAAAGATCAATAACATAATAGATCTGTAAAAGGAGGATTCATGTGTGAATCTGATGTCTTTGAATCTTTCCAGAGATGGAAAATTATTTATTTATTTAAAGTGATTAATGTGCAGCTGGAACACATTCCTGTATGTAAAAGGTGTTTTGTGATCCGAATTTATTCAGAAACACTGACCAGTCAGAAATGCTGTTTAATAATAAAAAGCCTGTTAAAGTCATTATAATGGCACAAAAGTTGGTATTTTTTATATTTATGTGTGTTTTTATATGCTTAAATATTAATCAACTGGGGGAAAATAGTGAGTGTTTTCTTTTTTCAGATTTACAAAGTGAGCATAAAGGTAGAAATATGACCTTCACTAGATTAATTATCTGTTGTTTTAACAGTTTTCTGGTTCCAGCTGCTCTAATGTGAATATTTTAACAATATTAAACCTATAAAGTATAACTAACATCCTGTCTGTGTCTGCAGCTGAGAGTTACTCCAACCCGCTGGCTCCTGATGGACACGAGGTGGACGACCACCGCGCTGCAGCTCAGTGAGTATCACCTGACGCCAGTGACGGCAGAATATTCCATATCTGTCATGAAAACATGAGGATATAGATCACATGATCTTCTGCCATGATGGAAGCACAACAGTAGTGTAAGTGTGCAGGTGTTTCCATACTGTGTCCTGCAGAGGGCGCTCCTTTATAATGACTGCAGCTGCTCTCCTGTCACCGGGGCCTCATAAACATTTGTATGAATCCGTTACTGTAAGTTACCAGCGAGTCATTTATTTCATTTTTTCAGCACAACATTGGCTATTTGAATATGTTTATTGCAGTGATATCACATGACTTAAAACAAAGTTATAAGACCAAGAAGTTCATCCATGTGCAGATGATGTCTCTACATTTGTAGGCTGAGACCTAAAAAACAAACAAAGATGAATAAAATCTCTTCATAAAGTCTCTATTACACAGAAAAATTTAAATATTTACATTTTTATAAAAAAAAAACAGTCGTTTCTTGGTGTTTTTATGATGTTTTTTTTAAAATATGGATACCAGCAGTTTTTACGGCGTCACGCAAACAATATAAAACAGACTTTTCACTCTGCGTAGTGCTGCAGTGGTCACAGTGAAGGTAGCAACACGTCTTCACGCAGCTCAGTACACTTCAGGAAACTGTCCTTGTTTACTCTGAAGGTCACGTCCAGTCACAGCTTGTGATTGGACGAGACAGACTCGACATGGCTGCCAGCGATCTCATTCACCAAAACACTCAGTAGTTGTGTGCACAGTCGATACTACATAAAACATTATTATTTCCAAAGTGTCCAAAAACAACACAGTGGTTCCTGGATGGATTATAAGAAATGTGACGGCTTGTTGTAGCAGCTGGACGCTGCGCTGCAGAGCACTTTATAAAGTCCATCAGTGCAGAGATGTTATTAACGTTAAATGTGAGAGCTTCTGTCATCGTAGCCAACCAATGTGACCCCAGAGAGTTAAAGATGGCGGCAGCAGGGGGCGAATGATGTGACCCCAGAGGGTTAAAGAGACTGTATCTCACCTGTGTGTGTGTGTGTGTGTCTGTGTGTGTGTGTGTCTGTCTGTCTGTGTGTGTGTCTGTGTGTGTGTGTGTGTGTGTGTGTGTGTGTGTGTGTGTGTGTGTGTGTGTGTGTGTCTGTGTGTCTGTGTGTGTGTGTGTGTGTCTGTGTGTGTGTGTGTGTCTGTGTGTGTGTGTGTGTGTGTGTGTGTCTGTGTGTGTGTGTGTGTGTGTGTGTCTGCGTGTGTGTGTGTGTGTGTGTGTGTGTGTGTGTGTGTGTCTGTGTGTGTGTGTGTGTGTGTGTGTGTGTGTCTGTGTGTGTCTGTGTGTGTGTGTCTGCAGGTCCAAGCTGACCAATGATGACTTCAGGAAGCTGCTGATGACGCCGCGGGCGACGCCCTCGTCGGCTCCGCCCTCCAAGTCCAGACACCATGAGTGAGTGACGGAGGTTCACTCTGGAGCTTTGTTAAAAAACAAAAACCCTAAAAACAGTTTCAGCTTCTTAAATGTGAAGATTTGAACAGTTTATTCTGCAGTTCATCACTGACACACTGAACTCATCTGTCTGCTCGGTTTGTCCATCCAGCTGCACTCAGCTGTATGTGTCAGCGGATAATAATGTGCCTGATCAATAATCTATAATCAATAAACATGAAACAGAGTGATACAAGCACATTTCTCAGGGACTGATTCGACTGCAGAGTGACATCTGTTTTAGGTTTCTGTTCTGGATGTTTTAAGATCATCAACATTAGATCCACATCTGTCCAACACTTACATTGATGATGATGATGATGATGATGATGATGAAGGTAGTCACTGTGTCACTATTTTCCCAGAATGCCGAGGGACTACAATGAGGATGAGGATCCTGCAGCGCGGAGGAGGAAGAAGAAGAGGTAAGATAATGATTGTGTAATAAACCTTCTTATTGATCATTCAGGTAAAACATGATCTGATCAGCTCTCTAAAACTGATACTGATCACTGATTGGTTCTCTACAAACAGGTGATTCCAGGTGTTTGGCAGACAGGTGTCCTCTCTGTAACACAAACTGTTCACCTGCAGAATGAGCAGTGCTACACGTTACAATCAGCACATTTTCTAATCAATGATTAAACAGCTGATAACATTCGTTAGTGAGTGTCTTCTTCGTTGGTATCATCATATAGTCCTTCCTGTGCAGCGGCCGTGTGTGACGCTGCTGTCTGTCTCACTGTCAGTCCATCGTTAGCGTCACAAAACAACAACGAGTCCAACAACAGAAACTGGATACGTACTGGCATCGTATTATTAGTAATATTTGTTATGAATTATTGATCTTCTCTTCCAGTTACTATGCAAAGCTACGTCAGCAGGAGATGGAGCGAGAGAGAGAGCTGGCCGAGAAATACCGAGACCGAGCGAGAGAGCGCCGAGACGGCGTCAACAAAGACTACGAAGAGACAGAACTGATCAGCACCACAGCTAACTACCGAGCTGTAGGACCCACCGCAGAGGCGTGAGTAATGCTAAGCTAATGCTAACACTACAGATAACTACCGAGCTGTAGGACCCACCGCAGAGGCGTGAGTAATGCTAAGCTAATGCTAACACTACAGCTAACTACCGAGCTGTAGGACCCACCGCAGAGGCGTGAGTAATGCTAAGCTAATGCTAACACCACAGATAACTACCAAGCTGTAGGACCCACCGCAGAGGCGTGAGTAATGCTAAGCTAATGCTAACACTACAGCTAACTACCGAGCTGTAGGACCCACCGCAGAGGCGTGAGTAATGCTAAGCTAATGCTAACACTACAGATAACTACCGAGCTGTAGGACCCACCGCAGAGGCGTGAGTAATGCTAAGCTAATGCTAACACTACAGCTAACTACCGAGCTGTAGGACCCACCGCAGAGGCGTGAGTAATGCTAAGCTAATGCTAACACCACAGCTAACTACCGAGCTGTAGGACCCACCGCAGAGGAGTGAGTAATGCTAAGCTAATGCTAACACCACAGATAACTACCGAGCTGTAGGACCCACCGCAGAGGCGTGAGTAATGCTAAGCTAATGCTAACACCACAGATAACTACCGAGCTGTAGGACCCACCGCAGAGGAGTGAGTAATGCTAAGCTAATGCTAACACCACAGATAACTACCAAGCTGTAGGACCCACCGCAGAGGCGTGAGTAATGCTAAGCTAATGCTAACACTACAGATAACTACCAAGCTGTAGGACCCACCGCAGAGGAGTGAGTAATGCTAAGCTAATGCTAACACTACAGATAACTACTGAGCTGTAGGACCCACCGCAGAGGCGTGAGTAATGCTAAGCTAATGCTAACACTACAGATAACTACCAAGCTGTAGGACCCACCGCAGAGGCGTGAGTAATGCTAAGCTAATGCTAACACCACAGATAACTACCAAGCTGTAGGACCCACCGCAGAGGCGTGAGTCATGCTAAGCTAACAGTGCTAATGTTAACAGTGCTGCTAATCAGGATTTTTATTTTCTGTTCCTTTCTCTGATGTCCTCTGTGTATTTGTTGATTTGTTTTTATTTGTGTTTTTGTTTATTTATGTGTTTTTAGAGATAAGTCTGCGGCAGAGAAGCGTCGGCAGCTGATTCAGGAGTCTAAGTTTTTGGGTGGTGACATGGAGCACACTCACTTGGTGAAAGGTCTGGACTTCGCTCTGCTGCAGAAGGTCAGTTTAGTAACGGCTGAGTTTCTGTGTGACGCCACAACATACATACTACATGCTACATGCTACGTACTACATACCACATGCTACATGCTACATATTACATGCTACATGCTACATATTACATGCTACATATTACATACTACACACAATGTGCTACATACTACTTACTACATGCTACACATTACATACTACATGTTACATACTACACACGACATGCTTCATATTACACACTATATGCTACATATTACATGCTACATGCTACATGCTATAACGTCAGTGTATTTCATGTTGCAGGTGAGAGCTGAAATCACCAGCAAGGAGAAGGAAGAAGAGGACATGATGGAGAAAGTCCAGAAAGAGGCCAAGTACGAAACCATCAGAGTAGAAACTGGTTCGGTTTTAGGTCTACAGAAAGACCTTCAGCCTCTGTTTCTAACCTGACTCAGCAGGATGTTAGTTTCTCTCCAGATGTTCAAAGACGAGACATTAAAAATGAACCTGTTACTGTTGTTAATGTGATATTTCAGTTTTAGCTTCTGTTAACTTTTCATAACGCAGTTTGTTATTCTTACAATAATCATGAAGGTTTCAGCCTAGTTAATGGACCACAGCACTGAGAGTGTCTCCGTCCACCTGTCGTTATGCACATTTTCAATTTGTGCATTAAGACCTGAGTGCAAATTTTAAGAAAAAGTCGAAATATCTCTAACCTTTGACCTGTCTGTCTGACCTTTGACCTGTGTGTCAGGAAAGACATGGAGCCGGAGGAGAAGATCGAGTTTAAGACGCGTCTCGGTGAGTTTGGTCATCAGACTGTTGAAATGATCACAGTCAGACTCGTTAGAACACAGTTACATGTTAAACTCATCATGATGATTCTGCAAACACGGTGTGTGGTGGTGAACAGATATTATTAAATGAGGTCTGCTCACCTGTCGTCTCTCAGGTCGGAACATCTACCGCGTGGTGTTCAGGACGGGTCAGGTGGAGAGGAACGAGCTCTTCCTGCCCGGCAGGATGGCGTACGTGGTCGATCTGGATGACGAGTTCACCGACACCGACATCCCCACCACACTGATCCGCAGCAAAGCAGACTGTCCCAGTATGGAGGTACAGATCCGTCTCACAGCTTTATGTTAATGTCTTCATCTTTATATCATCGTCTTCATCTTCTGTCTGTTTGTCTCTCAGGCTCAGACGACTCTGACCACCAACGACATCGTGATCTCTAAGCTGACTCAGATCCTGTCGTACCTCCGACAGGGAACACGCCACAAGAAGATGAAGAAGAAGGAGAAAGGTAACTGCAGACACACCTGCTGCTGACATCATCATCATCATCATCATCATCATCGTGATGCTGAGCTTGTTGTTGTGTGTTTGTGTTTCAGGTAAACTGGACGATAAAAGAGCTCCTGAAGCTGATCTCAGGTCAGTTCACTGAACGCAGCCGCCGCTCTGCTCTCCGCTGCTGCAGCTCATCTAACTGTTCGACTCTCACTGTTTCAGTATCTTTGAGGACATCGGAGACTACATCCCGTCCAACCCGGCGTCCTCCAAACCCCCCAAAGACAAAGACCGCCACCGGGACCGAGAGAGAGACCGGGAGAGAGACAGAGACCGGGAGAGAGAGGACGACAGCAAGAGCCGCAGACACAGTTACTTCGAGAAGCCACGAGGAGACGAGCACCAGGTGAGACGGGTGGTTAGAGGGTGAGACAGGTGTTAGAAGGTGAGACAGGTAGTTAGAGGGTGAGACAGGTGTTAGAGGGTGAGACAGGTTTTAGAGGGTGAGACAGGTTGTTAGAGGGTGAGACAGGTGTTAGAAGGTGAGACAGGTTGTTAGAGGGTGAGACAGGTGTTAGAAGGTGAGACAGGTAGTTAGAGGGTGAGACAGGTTTTAGAGGGTGAGACAGGTAGTTGGAGGGTGAGACAGGTTTTAGAGGGTGAGACAGGTGTTAGAAGGTGAGACAGGTAGTTAGAGGGTGAGACAGGTGTTAGAAGGTGAGACAGGTAGTTAGAGGGTGAGACAGGTGTTGGAGAGTGAGACAGGTGTTAGAGGGTGAGACAGGTGTTAGAGGGTGAGACAGGTGTTAGAGGGTGAGACAGGTGTTAGAGGGTGAGACAGGTTGTTAGAGGGTGAGACAGGTGTTAGAAGGTGAGACAGGTGTTAGAGGGTGAGACAGGTGTTAGAGGGTGAGACAGGTAGTTAGAGGGTGAGACAGGTTTTAGAGGGTGAGACAGGTAGTTAGAGGGTGAGACAGGTTGTTAGAGGGTGAGACAGGTAGTTAGAGGGTGAGACAGGTAGTTAGAGGGTGAGACAGGTGTCGTGCTGCTGTGAACTGACTGTGTGTCTCTGTGTGTCTGCAGGTGATGGAGGTGGATTCAGGTAAAAACTGACATAAAACAACTGATTAACTGATCAGGAGCTGTAATGATTACTCCATTAATTGATTAGTTATCAACTATTAAATCAATCTGTAATTATTTTGATAATCGATTAATCATTGTGAGTCATTATTCAGTAAAGAGTTTGTGGTTTCTTTAGTCTCCATGACGATAAACTGAATAACTTTGGGAAACATTGATCCACATGTTTCATCATTTTCTGACATTTTATGGATCAAACAACTAATCGATTAATCCAGACAATAATCATTAGATGAATTGATAATAGATATCTGCAGCTGTAGACTGATCAATGAGCTCTGTGTGTCTGGCAGGTCCTGGATCAGTCAGAGAGCAGATCAAAATGATCAATGAGAAGTTTGCAGGAGCAGCAGGCAGCCAATGGCAGGGCCAGGACTCATATCCTTCTCTACGATTGGTCACACTGAGAGAGGGGGGCGGGGCTGTCTGGACCGTGTGTAGTACTGTGTGTAGTACTGTGTGTGTAGTACTGTGTGTAGT
The DNA here is from genome assembly GCF_914725855.1 of Thunnus albacares. Taxonomy (NCBI): domain Eukaryota; kingdom Metazoa; phylum Chordata; class Actinopteri; order Scombriformes; family Scombridae; genus Thunnus; species Thunnus albacares. Next base: position 31,949,869 of record NC_058118.1, on the reverse strand, counting down.
ACCGTGTGTAGTACCGTGTGTAGTACCGTGTGTAGTACAGTGTGTAGTACCGTGTGTAGTACAGTGTGTAGTACAGTGTGTAGTACCGTGTGTAGTACCGTGTGTAGTACTGTGTGTAGTACCGTGTGTAGTACCGTGTGTAGTACCGTGTGTAGTACAGTGTGTAGTACCGTGTGTAGTACAGTGTGTAGTACAGTGTGTAGTACCGTGTGTAGTACCGTGTGTAGTACCGTGTGTAGTACCGTGTGTAGTACCGTGTGTAGTACTGTGTGTAGTACCGTGTGTGTAGTACTGTGTGTAGTACAGTGTGTAGTACTGTGTGTGTAGTACTGTGTGTAGTACAGTGTGTAGTACTGTGTGTGTAGTACTGTGTGTAGTACTGTGTGTAGTACCGTGTGTGTAGTACTGTGTGTAGTACAGTGTGTAGTACCGTGTGTAGTACTGTGTGTAGTACCGTGTGTGTAGTACTGTGTGTAGTACCGTGTGTAGTACTGTGTGTAGAGTCTTTAACCTGCAGTACTGTTCCGGGGAGGAGAGACAGAGACAGTAAGGAGCAGCTGGGAGATTTCTTTGGAGGATCAAACTCATACGCTGAGTGTTACCCTGCTACGTAAGATACACACACACACACACACACACACACACACACACACACACACACAGTGTTACCCTGCTACGTAAGATACACACACACACACACACACACACACACACACACACACACACACACACACACACACACACACACACACACACACACACACACACAGTGTTACCCTGCTACGTAAGATACACACACACACACACACACACACACACACACACACACACACAGTGTTACCCTGCTACGTAAGATACACACACACACACACACACACACACACACACACAGTGTTACCCTGCTACGTAAGATACACACACACACACACACACACACACACACACACACACACACACAGTGTTACCCTGCTACGTAAGATACACACACACACACACACACACACACACACACACACACACACAGTGTTACCCTGCTACGTAAGATACACACACACACACACACACACACACACACAGTGTTACCCTGCTACGTAAGATACACACACACACACACACACACACACACACACAGTGTTACCCTGCTACGTAAGATACACACACACACACACACACACACACACACACACACACACAGTGTTACCCTGCTACGTAAGATACACACACACACACACACACACACAGTGTTACCCTGCTACGTAAGATACACACACACACACACACACACACACACACAGTGTTACCCTGCTACGTAAGATACACACACACACACACACACACACACACACACACACACACAGTGTTACCCTGCTACGTAAGACACACACACACACACACACACACACACACACACACACACAGTGTTACCCTGCTACGTAAGACACACACACACACACATGTTTATATAAATGTGTGTGTGTGCAGGATGGACGACCTGGCTGTGGACAGTGATGAGGAGGTGGACTACAGTAAGATGGATCAGGTAACTACAACTCCCAGCATGCATCTGCAGATCAGTTCCTCCATCAATAATCAATAATCAATAATCAACAACAATGATTTTACAGCAGTGAAAACTTTCTGATCATTCGCCATCAAACGGTTATTAAAATAGTTAAAGATCAATTCACTGTAGATCGATTAATCAAGAGTGACGTCACGGACCGCCGGCGTACGGGTGACGTCACGGACCGCCGGCGTACGCGTGACGTCACGGACCGCCGGCGTACGCGTGACGTCACGGACCGCCGGCGTACGCGTGAATATGAATATAAGAGTATATTCATCAGAACAAACAAACATCTGAATCTTTATTATCAGTTAAAATGTGTTTAATAAAATTATTGATAAACAAGTTGTGAGTTTTGTGTTTTCCTCACATTTCAGCGACGTGATGTTCCAACTGTATTAATCCTTGTCAGGTCGTCCGTCGTGTGTCATGTGACTCGTTTCTCTCAGCAGAGCGTTGGATGTTCAGTCTTTACTGACGACAATCACATCATAATAATAATCAGTTCCAGTAGAAAACATGAGTGGCGCGTTGAACCTGTGTGGTGATGATGTCATAAAGCAGCTGCTGACAGATGTGTTTGTGTCTCAGGGGAATAAGAAGGGTCCGCTGGGCCGCTGGGACTTCGACACGCAGGAGGAATATTCAGACTACATGAACAACAAGGAGGCTCTGCCCAAGTACGTCTGCTTCACTGAGACCCTCAGCTCTGACTGACAGGCAGCACAGCACGTGTGTGTGTGTGTGTGTGTATGTGTGTGTGTGTGTGTGTGTGTGTGTGTGTGTGTGTATATGTATGTATGTGTATGTGTGTGTGTGTGTGTATGTATGTGTGTGTGTATGTATGTGTGTGTGTGTGTGTGTGTGTATGTGTATGTATGTGTGTGTGTATATATGTGTGTGTGTGTGTGTGTGTGTGTGTGTATATATATGTGTGTGTGTGTGTGTGTGTGTGTGTATATATGTGTGTGTGTGTGTGTGTGTGTGTGTGTGTGTATATATGTGTGTATATATGTGTGTGTGTGTGTGTGTGTGTGTATATATATGTGTGTATATATGTGTGTGTGTGTGTGTGTGTGTGTGTGTGTGTGTGTGTGTGTACTGACGGTGAAGTTTGTCCCTGCAGGGCTGCCTTCCAGTACGGCATCAAGATGTCTGAGGGCAGGAAGACTCGTCGCTTCAAAGAGACCAACGAGAAGGCCGAGCTGGACCGACAGTGGAAGAAGATCAGCGCGGTGAGACTCAAACCTTCATGATCCTTCTTCTTATAATAATAAATAATAATAATAATAATAATAATAATAATAATTAATATAATCCTGACAAAGTGCTTCACAAGGAAATAAAAACAAGATAAATTAAGTAAAAGTAAAAACAATCAAATACATTTAGTTTTTCCTTCGATGAGCAGATGAACAAGTGATGATGTCATGATGATGTCATGATGAGGTCATGATGAGGTCATGATGAGGTCATGCTGTGATGTCAGAAGCTGCCTGTTATAATCAGTGTTTTGTGTTTATGTGTCAGATCATTGAGAAGAGGAAGAAGATGGAGGCCGACGGGTGAGTCTGTCGTCATTCCTTCAGCCAATCAGAGGAGAGGAGGCGGTCCTTGTTTTTTATTGATTATTACAGTCATAGAGTAATAATCAATCAGTCTGTTGATTAAAGGGTTAAACTGTGTTTTTATCTTTCAGGGTGGACGTGAAGAGACCCAAATACTGATGACTTCTCCTGCCGTCACTCAGCGATCAATATCGATCACTTTATCTTTTGTTGTTAACACGTTATGTTCTGTGAGTCGTAGTTTTAGTTGAAACAGGCTGAGGTCAAAGGTCGATCAGCTGTCAGGAAAACAGGATTTTAAACAGTCAGTGTCTGTCAGTAACTTGATATTTGATGGTATTGATTTGTGATTAATTGCTTTGTTAGATTTGATCAAAAACTCGTCAATAAAAACTTCTGATGTCACTTTGTTTTAACGTTTGGATTCTTTTTGACAGAAAAATCAGATTGAATCAGTTTAATACTGAAAGTTTTGCTGGTGTTTAAGTGGTTTCATCAGAGGTTTAAAATAATTGACTAAATACTTAACGAGCTTCACTGTAAGAGGAGGTTCTGCTCTTTAAAGGAGGTTTCACTGCATTTCTGAGGAGTTTCATGGTTTATCACAGAAGCTTTGATGGAATTTAAGAGCTTCACTGTGTTCTCGCAGGGTTTAAAAGGCCCAATATGTAACTTTTCCTCATTAAAATACAGTGTTTCTTATGAGCACTGCTGCTAACATTTCACACAGTCATTAATATCAATGGGCTACTAATGATTTTCACTCACACTGCGAGTACAATAACATCCAATGTTACCTTGTTCTGAGTCCTCACTACATGAAAGTTGCTGTTATCAGAAAGGAACAGGACAGGATGTGAGCAGAGGAAAAGGTTAACAGGAAGTTGTCAGTCTGTCAGTAAATAAATGCTGCAGCTCAAGACCATGAAAGGACTCATCTGTTGAAGGAGGTTAGTCCCAAAGTTAGCTGCTGGATCAGCTATTCTCATCGTTGTGTCAATCTCAGCTGCTCTTCAACAGAGAAATGTCTAAACTGCTGAGTTTTGACAATGTTCAAACGCAGAGGAATCTGTCATTTTAATTAAGGTAACGGTCCGTTTCGTTCCGTCTCCTGTCAATGACGTCATATCAACAAGAAACTCGACGAGAAAATTTAACCAGATGAAGGATTTTAGTCATCAAATAGAACATGTTGATCTATTTGGACCTCACTAAGACTGCCGCCACAGTCTCTAATCCTTGAGACCATATATCAACAAAGTCATGTGACAGACCTGATGAGGCTTCACTCGCTGTCAGTAAGAGCATCTCATCTTCCTCTGAGACCTGTAGGTATGTTGTGTATGTTTGGGACTCCAGTATTAACAACGTTGTGTCCCTGAGGATTGTTGGTGGTTTCACAGTTTTCACTTGCATTGAAACGGCAGAGAGTTACACTGCTTATGTGCTAATTAATTACTGTAGCCTGCAGGTTCAGGTGAGTGCTGTTTGTATCATACAGTTTATCCCTCAGGAGCAAGTTAAAGAAAAAGTAGGAACGTGATTACTAAGTAATCTCCTCCTATATTAATTTGAACTGGGTTTACTTATCCCCCCCCCAACTTACTCTGAGTTACTACACGCGTACAATGAATGACAAACCTCTATTTGATGAAAAAAGCTGTGCGCAGCAGGTGGATCGTTTACGTTCTTCTCCCTGTGGGCTATATGAGATACATCTGGATTTAAGTTGGTTATTATTATTTTTATTTAGTGCTGATTTTATTGCCCTTAGCCCCTGTTTGCAGTGGGTGGGCTTCTGATTGCTTTACATGCATATGATGGGTTTTTTCAGGTGAATTACATGTATTTCACATTTTATTTTATTGTAAGTTACTGTGAGCGACCTGATTATTGGTTCCCTTTTTTTTCAGTCATCCATAGCTGTTTGGCACTGCTGTTTATTTTCAGTTCCCAAAAAAATATAGATATTTTGTGTTGTTTTTGCCGGGGCGTCATGAATGCCCTTTGTGTTTGAATATGTCACATTTATTGGAGGATATGAAGACCCGTGTGGGGCAGCAGTTGAGGAGCGTGTTCAAAGAGCCAGGCGGGGCAGTTCAGACTGGGGCAGTTCAGACATGAGCACTCCCCTGATGGTAGGCAGGGCCCAGGTAAAGAACAGGCTGCCCAGCCTTCATGTAGCGCAGCAGGATGACACTCAGCTGCAGATCTTAGCTGGCATATGTTGGTCCAGGGTCCTGCTACGAGAACCACGTCAGAGCCAGGACCCTCGAAGGTTACCTTCTTATCAGAGGGGAACCTGATGTTCTCTCTCTATGCTTGAAATTCCCCTTTTCGAAGTGATGAGCAGTGAGCCCTCAGCCATGGACATCATCTCCAAGGTTTCTGTTCCTGTGTCTGGAGATTATTTGCAGATGCTCAAGAAGGAATGAAACGCCGCTTGTGGGTTGCCGCAATTCAGTGCAGGCTGTTGGAGACTGGGATGCCTCCAGTTGAGCAGGAGATGGCAGCCTTAACATCTCTGGGTCCGGAGCATGTGACATCTAATCCAAGCTGTCCAGTCAAAGAGTTTGGTAAGACTGACAGACTGGTGTGTCAAGCTTACAACGCAGCCGCATGAGCAGCCTAGTCAGGCAATGCACTCGCCATGATATTAGCAACTCTCAGGACAACGGCCAGGTTTGGTTAGCGCAGACATCGCTACTGGAAAATATTTGGAATGAGCTTACTAACATGCTGATTGTGCCAGCACAGGTGTTTCACCCTGACTCCCAGGGTGTGTTGGATAAGGCTGATCAGGTTGTGTTCAGTGCATGTTCAGCAGGTCCTCAGTTGCCGGGTATAAACTTGGAGCCGCTGCACCAACGCTCCTGGGCTCATCAAGAGCCGTGGGTGTATGGCAGGCGACAGGGTGCAGAGTTCTCAGCTTCAGTCAGCAAGAGTACCAGCTCCGTCCTTCTGCTCGAGATGCACCCCAGAGGAAGCCCCCCCCCCCCCACCCAAAAGGTTCAGGGCCTCAGAGGGGTGCCACTTAGGGGTGGGGGACGGCTGCCAAAGCTCATTCCCAGCTATGCCTGGACAGCTGGAAGAGAGAGTGTCAGACCCATGGGTACTGGCTGCTTTATCAAAAGGGCCCCTCCTTTCTCTGGGGTCTGTATGACCATGGTCAGGGACCCCGTCCAGGCTCAGGTCTTAGTCAAGGAATGGTAAATAGACTGCACTTATATAGCGCCTTTCTAGTCTTCCAACCACTGCTTCCCACTGCATGCCAACATTCACCCATTCACACACAATCACACACCAATGGCACAGCCACTGGGAGCAATCTGGGGTTCAGTATCTTGCCCAAGGGCACTTCAACATGCGGACTAGAGGAGCCGGGGATCGAACTGCAGATCTTCCGATTAGTGGACGACCTGCTCTACCTCCTGAGCCACAGCCGCCAGTAAAGGAGAGGAGATTTTAACCCTTTTTCCTTGTACCAAAAAAAGATGGTGGCTTATGTCCCATTTTAGGTGTTTAGAAAGTTAAACACCTTCATAAATACGCTGTCCTTCCAGATGCTGAGCCCAGGTCAGATCTTGGAATCCATAGAAAAAGGGGAATGGTTCACTTCAATAGATCTACAAGATGTGTACTTCCATGTGCTCATCTTTCCAGACCACAGACCTTTTCTTCAGTTTGCCTTCCGAGGACAGGCCTTTCCCTCTCACTGAGTTTACCAGTGTTTACCAGGGTGGTGGAGGCTGCCTTGTCTCCTCTCCAGGTCATAGAGGACACGAGGAAAGTGGTCTCATACATACTGTCCTTGGGTTTCAAGGCGAGAGCCAAGAAAAGCACCTTGAGCCATGGCAGCAGGTGGTTTTTGTGGGACTTTGCCTGAATTCTCTCACAATGTCAGCATCTCTCACCCCTCAGAGGATGAGTAAATTCTAGCCCTCCTGGGCCGATTCTGTCTTTTCAGGCAGTTAGAGACGGTCCAGTTTCAGAGGCTGTTCTGTTGAGCATGATTTCAGCCACTGCAGAGGTGGCTGAATGCCTTCTAACAGACGGTAGGCTGGTCAAACTGGGTGACCACACAGTTTTCACAATGTTTAGCTACAAACTGAACATATTGTGTGAACATAATGACAAAGCAGGTTAATTGATTGAATATGGGCCACTTTCCAATCGAGGAGAACTGTATAAAATCCAGATATGTTATAACTGCACGGCCAACTTATAGGTTACAGTTTGTTTCCCACATTATAAGTAATGTTACACGGTGAAGGCTTCTTGCTGAGCACAGTTTGGTAAGGCTTTTAGGAGCCAGCTGCTGTCACTATGAGCAACCAGCTGAGAGTCACCAGTTAACACGGTCACTTGTCAAACCGAAACACCGGATGTTCTCTGTCCGCCGAACCGCGTCAGAGAAACACTGACTTTTAACGTGAAACTTCTTTATTCAGTGTTTTTTACTGTGTTTAATCAGCAGATCTGATTGTTCTGGAGAGGAGGAAAAATGGGTGATTATGAGGTGATTTTAATGTGAACTGGGAAGATGAAACTAAAAATGATCACAGAGAAATTCCAACCACAACAACTAGTGAAAGGCCCAACCAGGATTGCAAAATGCTCCAGTACACAAATTGATCTGATATTTACCAACAAACCAGAAAGAATAACTAAAAGTTATAATTTAATCACTGTTTTATCAGATCATAACCGAACCCTATGTGCAAGAAAATGGACTAAAAGTAGATTTAAGACCACGGCAACTAAGACAATGATCCTTCAATGCATACCCAGAGCTAAGCAAGAATTTACCAATGAAATGAACAGCTTGATCTGGGATGATGTTCTGTCCTCTGATGATCTGGACTATGGCTGTGATACAGATAAAATCTAAAAATAAAAACTATTTACCGTGGTTTAATGAACATTTGTGGAAACTAATGAAATCTAGAGATGCTGCACTAAGGAAGGCAATTAAAACTAGAAAAGACATTGATATGCTGATTTATAAAGGTTTAAGGAACAAAGTTATCCAAGAGCTGAGAGAAGCTAAATCTCATTTTTATCTCAATATTTTGAATGAGGCAAAAGGCAACAGTAAATCTGTCTGGAAAAACATCGATAATCTCACAAAGAGGGACCCAAAAGAAGATCATCTTACTGTTGCTTCTGTCTAAAGTAAACAAAATCATCAAAATAAAAATAAAAATCATTTTTTGTTTTTGTTTTTTTTTTGCTTTGTACTGTTTGTTGTTGTGTTGTTGTATGTTTTGATTGTGGGAGACTACGGATGCAAATTAGCTTCAAGCTAACTCTGGTGCATCTTTAATGTCCCAATCAATCAATCAAATCAATCAAATCAATCAAACCTCTGCAGGTAAAAACATCCTGAACGATGAACACTGCAGGAGTCCTAACCGGGAGAAGCTGGTTGTTTAACAATGAAGACAACAACTCTCATGATGCCACGCTACTTCACAACATCATCACTCTGTCTTTGGTTATTAGAGACTCTTAGTGGCTGAAATAATATTCTGCATTTAAGTGTTTTCACAGGAGTTTTATGGGGAGTTTTTTTATTTTACTGGTTTAAAGACATTTGTGTCGTTTTATCAGCATCTGCTGGTTTTTAAAGGTGTCGACTGGTTTACAGGCTTCTTGAGATCTGACCAGAGTTTTTATTGAGTTTTTATTAAAAACAAAAACAATCAGATTCAGATGTTTTGGACAAAATAAATAAATCAGACATTTATTTCCTGATTTTCTTTGTAGGTCAGTTTCACTGATTGATTAAGACGGGACACGCCCCCCTCGTCACAGGCTGTGTGTGTGTGTGTGTGTGTGTGTGTGTGTGTGTGTGTGTGTGTGTGTGTGTGTGTGTGTGTGTGTTTTAACGGAGTGCTTTTACTAATTACTGTTTGTTGATCTCGTTAAGAGCTGCTGTGGTTACAGGAGAGGGGTCATTAAGCTCATTAAGACGCAGCAGCTCGTTAAGAGATCAAACTGATCTTGTTGTTGTTGATGCTAATGATAGAAATATGTTTAACACTTTGACGGACAACTGGACTTATTAATTAATTACTGTCAACAACACCAACAAGTCTGTTTTTATCTTCTGAACAAGACACTGAGTGTTAATTACCCAGAGAGTGTGTTGACGGACAGCTGGAATGATAAATATGTATCTGGATGTTTCTGAAGATGCTAATTAGATGTTAACAAGCGGCTAACGAGGCCTCAGAGCTCCGCCCACCAGCAGCTCCAACAGGAAGTAAATTTTTTTCAGTTTTTAATGGACGAAGATCAAAGACAAAGTTTGACTGTTTTTGTTTTTATTTTGATGATGTTGATATTTACAGGCTGATGTATTCAGGTGTTCTGAATATTTCATATTCACAATAAAGGAGAAGTTTGTATTTATGTTCTGAAGTTTAGAGTTTGAGAGTTTTGTTGGATATTTAGACGAATGATCGTCTCTCAAATGAAAGTTGATCATCATGACAGACGTCGATCACTGTGAGGTGAAGAACGAGGTTTCTGCTTCGAGCAGCAGATATAAACATGCACAGTTTGAATCTAAAAGAACGGATTCAGCTTCATGTTCCTGAGAGCAGCACAGATGGATGATGGGAGTTTATTTTGTGTTCTAAACAGTCAGACACACAAAGGATTGATTCTAATGTATAATAAGAGATGACGTCAGAGGTTTGTGTTTTACCTTTTTATTCAGAGTATTTCAGAATTCTGAATATTTATTGATTTTTAAAAACTGATGTTTTAACAGACAGATTTTCATATTCGATCAGTCTGAAAAATCTGACACTGAAGTTAAATGTCAGTTATATGTTTCTGTCTTTAAACCTGCAGAACGTTCAATGAGCAGAGACACAGAACCATCAAACATTATTAATATACAGCAGCATAAATATTGTTTCAGTAGCACATTAATGTTTGTTGGAACATTAAACAGTTTATTTCATGTTGGTCATCACTGAGGAAAAGATCATATTTCACATGTTCTCACATTGTGAACAGACATCCAAAAAAAAACCCATCAAGAATCACAGATCTATGTAAGTGCCAGAGGTTCAGGATGGGGAGGGTTTATATCGCAGCGCTCCAGGAGGTCTTTGGTCCTTTTAGTGCCTCTTTTGTCTGCTGGTTGTTTATTTCAATGTTCAACCAAGATACAGACGTGGAAAAAATATTGGTTCCCTTCCACCTTTTTTTTTTTTAAAAGAAACTGAATTTTTTCTGTGTTCAGTTGAAACTGACAGAAGTATCTGGTATCCATCATTCTTTATTTCACATTGAATATAAATGAAACTTTACTTTTGATTTACAACTTAACATGTTATTTAACACAATAAAACACATGAAAACGGCCAAAAATAACTTAATATTTAGTATTTCAGCCTTTGGAGGCAATAACTGCAGTCAAGCTCTTCCTGTAACTCTGAATCAGGTTTCTACTCTTCTTCATCGGTAGTTCAGATTCTTCTTCACCGGTAGTTCGGACTCTTCTTCACCGGTAGGTCAGACTCTTCTTCACCGGTAGTTCGGACTCTTCTTCACCGGTAGGTCAGACTCTTCTTCACCGGTAGTTCGGACTCTTCTTCACCGGTAGGTCAGACTCTTCTTCACCGGTAGTTCGGACTCTTCTTCACCGGTAGTTCGGACTCTTCTTCACCGGTAGTTCAGACTCTTCTTCACCGGTAGTTCAGACTCCTCTTCACCGGTAGTTCGGACTCTTCTTCACCGGTAGTTCAGACTCTTCTTCACCGGTAGTTCAGACTCTCTCAGGTAGTTCAAACTCTTCTTCACCGGTAGTTCAGACTCTTCTTCACTGGTTGTTCAGACTCTTCTTCACCGGTAGTTCGGACTCTTCTTCACCGGTAGTTCGGACTCTTCTTCACTGGTTGTTCAGACTCTTCTTCACCGGTAGTTCGGACTCTTCTTCACTGGTAGTTCAGACTCTTCTTCACTGGTTGTTCAGACTCTTCTTCACCGGTAGTTCAGACTCTTCTTCACCGGTAGTTCGGACTCTTCTTCACTGGTAGTTCAGACTCTTCTTGATCAAACTGCTCCAGTTCTCTCTGGTTTGATGGCTGCCGTCTCCCAGCTGCAGGTTTCAACTCTTTCCACAGATGTTCAGCAGGATTCAGATCAGGACTCATAGCAGCTGCTTCAGAACGCTCCAAGGTTTTCTTCTCATCCTCTCTTGGCTGCTTTCTGATGTATGTTTGGGGTCATTATCCTGCTGGAAGACTCATGACCTGCGACTAAGACTCAGCTTTCTGACACTGAGCTGCATGTTTCTCTCCAGAATGCCTTGATAGTCTTGTGATTTCATTGTGCTGCACAGATTCACGAAGCAGCAAAGCAACATCCTCCATGTCTCACAGTAGACATGCTGTTCTTTTCTTTAAGGCTTCATCTTTTCTTCTGTAAACATCTGGGTTGGTGTGATTTACCCAAAAGCTCTAATTTACTTTCATCTGTCCAAAGCACATTCTCCCAGAAGGACTGTGGCTTATCAACATGCATTTAAGCAAAGTCCAGTCTGGCTTTGTTGTGTCTCCCTCTTAGTAGTGGGGTCTTCCTGGGTCTTCTACCATGGAGCCCATTTTCATTCAGACAGTGAAACTGTTGTACCTTGAAGTTGAAGATCAGCTTGGATCTGTATTGAAGTTTTCTTTGGTTCTTTCTCCACCATTCAGTTTTCCTCTTGCGACCACGTCCAGAGATGTCGGCTGCAGCTCCATCAGCCTTAAACGTCTTAATAATATTGGCAGCAGTGGTCACAGGAACATCGAGCTCTTTGCAGATGATCTTGTAACCTTTATGTTTGGCTGTTACCTTTTTTCTAATCTCTTCAGACTGTCTCTAGTTTTTGTTTAATTTTGTCCACATTATTGTAGGATGTCTTTGTAGAATAGACATGAATTCGGTTATTTTCACAATTTTTTAAATTTTTGTTCCACTGCAAACTAAACATAGACATGCACTGATAATAAAATATATTTTAATTTCAACACTTGTGTTAAATGTGGTCACGGTGCGTCTCTGAGCACCTCTGTAGGTGGTTCAGCTGATCAGATCACAGTCTCGGGTGCATTTACACTTGTAGTTTCATGTGGTCAAACACTATCTGACTGCTGTCTGATCACCCAAAACACATTTTAATGCAAAGTGTAAAGGAGGCCAAAGACGTTCTTTCTAAGTGGAGGAGTCTGTTTCCACTGCAGGAAATTAACTCAACACACAAACACAGAATGTTCTTCTGCTGCCATATTTACATTTTTCACTCAGGAAGATTTTAATCATTCGTGAGAAGTTTATTGAACTTTTTTTGTTGAAAAAATCACATCAGACATACAATATTATTGAGAGGAGAATATATTTATATGTGAAAACACATCAGGAGTGTTTGATTTTTAAATAAGCATAAAACAGTTCTGGTTTTCCACAGCAGAGATGAAGTATGTGATGTTAGTTTACAGCAGCTTGTTTCTGACTGAAGGGAAACAGAATCTGAGCCGGTTTAAAGAGATCTGATCACACTGGAAGTAGAAACAGATTTACATTTACTGCAGTAAAAGTACCAATAAAACCCTGTAGAAGTACTGCATTCAACATTAAAAGTAAAAGTACAGAAGAGTTATCAGCTTGTTGTAATATACTCAACATATTAGATGTCATTAAAATATAATAATAATAATATTAATAATAATAATAAATAAAGGGAATTTCCAGGAATTTCTTATATAATTAAAGGAGCTGTAAAATAAAGTTTAGTTACCCAAATCTCAAACTCATGATATAAAAATGACATTTCAGCAGGAAACGTAACATTAGTTCTGTCTTCAGCAGCCCCGAGTCGACCCTTTGCCGTCTTTAAAAAGTCATCAACAACATCCTTGTTGTCATTGAAATTTAGTCCAGTTTTAAACCTCCAGGGACTGACCAGGGGCCGACTGGGGGCCAACCAGGGGAGGACCAGGGACAGACCAGGGGCTGACCAGGGACTGACCAGGGGCAGACTGGGGGCCAACCAGGGGAGGACCAGGGACAGACCAGGGGCTGACCAGGGGCCGACTGAAGGCCGACCAGGGGCAGACTGGGGGCCGACCAGGGGCCGACCAGAGGTGGACCATGGACAGACCAGGCGCCGACCAGGGGAGGACCAGGGGCAGACTGGGGGCCGACCAGAGGTGGACTATGGACTGACCAGGGGCCGACTGCGGGAGGACCAGAGGCTGACCAGGGGCGGACCAGGGGCCGACCAGGGGTGGACCGGGACGGACCAGGGGCCGACCAGGGACTGACCAGGGGCAGACCAGGGACTGACCAGGGGTGGACCAGGGGTGGACCAGGGACTGACCAGGGGTGGACCAGGGACTGACCAGGGACTGACCAGGGGCTGACCAGGGGTGGACCGGGACGGACCAGGGACTGACCAGGGACTGACCAGGGGTGGACCAGGGACTGACCAGGGGCTGACCAGGGGTGGACCAGGGACTGACCAGGGACTGACCAGGGGCGGACCAGGGACTGACCAGGGGTGGACCAGGGACTGACCAGGGGCTGACCAGGGGTGGACCAGGGACTGACCAGGGACTGACCAGGGGTGGACCAGGGGCCGACCAGGGACTGACCAGGGGCGGACCAGGGACTGACCAGGGGCGGACCAGGGACTGACCAGGGGCAGACCAGGGACTGACCAGGGGCGGACCAGGGACTGACCAGGGGCGGACCAGGGACTGACCAGGGACTGACCAGGGGCGGACCAGGGACTGACCAGGAACGGACCAGGGACAGACCAGGGGCTGACCAGGGGTGGACCGGGACGGACCAGGGGCTGACCAGGGACTGACCAGGGGCTGACCAGGGACTGACCAGGGTGTGGACCAGGGACTGACCAGGGACGGACCAGGGACAGACCAGGGTGTGGACCAGCAGCCACTGAAGACAAAAGTAGCTTCACGTTTCCTGAATGAAATTCCACTTTTCCAGCATCATGAGTTTCAGATTTGTATGAAATGATGATTTGTTCTGATTGTGACGGACGTCAGGAGTTTGATGATTGACAGGTTTCATGACAAACAGCACATTCGCATCCAGACGCTGAAGCTGCGTTCATGTTATTTTTTAACAAAGTACTTCAACTACTAAACCAAGTACTGCTGCCTGTAGTAACAGTACTACAATCAGTTTAAACTAACGAAAGGAAGAAAACAATATAATAATATAAGTTTATAAAAATGAGTTCAGGTTAAACTCCTCCCCCTCCAGGCGTCCACGACGCTCTGCTCGCTTTAATAATAATTATCATAACATTAATATTATTAATAATAACAAATCTTAAAAACAGGAAGCAGGAAGAAAAGTGGCTGATGGGAGTTTGAGTTGTTTAGTTCAAAATTTTGTCCTCATTTTTTATTCGTCATCAGTTCATCAGTTCATCCCTCCATCAGTTCATCCCTCCATCAGTTCATCAGTTCATCAGAAGAGGATCGGTGGTTTGGTGAACGTCCGGTTTTCTGCAGAAACATAAAAACATTCAAATTCAATATAACTTTTATTTCATTTTTAATTTCCTTAAAGAGACAGAAGCGCTCTGATAGTCTCATCAACATGTCTGTTTTCTATCAGTAAATATTCATTTATAAATAATAAATTACACCAAAATTTGTTCTCATGGTTTCCATAATAGTAACATAAAAAATAGCCTGTTTAAAATCTGTCACTTTATGATAGATAACGATAACGTGCAGATTAAGTGATGCTCTTCACTGATTTTCTAGCGTGTTTTCAGAAAATATTATTTCTAAATAAAACAGATTTCAGATTAAATATTTTTAAACAAAATATGCAGGGAAGATGAAGTCACTGAGCCCTGAGTTCTGTCTGCAGGCAGCAACAAACAGACTGTAGCCTGAGAGGTGAAACTCAGGTCTTCTGTCATTATTACTGAGAACATTCAGACTGAAACTATAAAAGTGAAGAAAACGTGAATCACTGCTGCGTCTGCTTTGATAAATGAATCTTATTATCATGTCAACACACACACACACACACACTTATAAACAGTGTGTGTGTTCAGTTCTGCTGTGTAGTTTGTGATTGTTTCTCCAAATTCAATTTCACAGTCACAGTTACCGTTCCAGTGTTACCAGTTTGTTTTACGTCACATGACCAAACTGACTGAAGAAAAGCAGACGAGCAGAAACTCATCCAGCTGCTTCGCCCTGAGCTTCGTCTCTCATCACCAACAACCTGCAGACACGACTCAGGGCTGAAAAACACACCGCAAGATTGATAAGTGTGTATGAATGCAGGTCTGCTGGATTTCCTCTTATGACCCCTTTTTTCTTTTATTTGTTGTATTTGCTTGCAGTCAGAAATCACTTCAGTTTTTACGTATTTGTAGTTTTATCTTTCAGTTGTCTCATCATTACAGATGAAGTCAGACGGAGGTTCTGTCGTCGTTACCTGCAGAGTTTTCCTGCTGTCTGTTCTCCAGCTCGCTCTCAGGAGTCGCTGCATCTGAAAAAATACGAAGGAAGCACTCAGATACTTTACTGCAGTAATAGTACCAATACAGCAATGTAAAAATACTCCAGTACAAGTAAAAGTCCTGCATTAAAAATCCTCCTACGATAAAAGTACATAGCAGTATTATGAGCTTGATGTAGTTAAAGTATTGCAGTAAAAGTACATAAGTATTATGAGCTTGATGTAGTTAAAGTATTGCAGTAAAAGTACATAAGTATTATGAGCTTGATGTAGTTAAAGTATTGCAGTAAAAGTACATAAGTATTATGAGCTTGATGTAGTTAAAGTATTGCAGTAAAAGTAGTGGTTTGGTCCCTCTGACTGATATATTATTATATATGACATCATTAGATTATTAATAGTGAAGCATCAGTGTTAGAGCAGCATGTTACTGTTGTAGCTGCTGGAGGTGGAGCTAGTTTACACTACTTTATATACAGTTAGCTAGTTTAGTCCAGTGGTTCCCAACCTAGGGGTTGGGGCCCCTCCAAAGGGTCAGCAGATAAATCTGAGGGGTGGTGAGATGATTAATGGGAGAGGAAAGAAGAAAAAACAAAGTTCTGATAGAGTAGTAGTGAAGTACAGTACTTGAGTAAATGTACTTAGTTACTTTCCAGGCCTGAAGCTGAGTGTTGTCTACTGCAGCTTTTAAATAAAGTTTGTTTGAACTGTGCAGGAGAAATAGCAGAAGAAGAAGAGTTGTTGTATTTGATCACCTGAGTCAGAGTGTTTGATTGCTCGCTCCACCTGCTCCCTTCTCCTTGACTCAAAGTCCAGCGCCTCCTGCAGCTTCCTCTTCGCCTTCTTCTCCTTCTTCAGCCGCCGCTGTATCGACACTGAGAGAGACAGACAGGTACAGAGAGAGAAAGACAGATACAGAGAGAGACAGGTACAGAGAGAGAAAGACAGATACAGAGAGAAAGACAGGTACAGAGAGAGAAAGACAGATACAGAGAGACAGACAGGTACAGAGAGAGAAAGACAGGTACAGAGAGAGAAAGACAGATACAGAGAGAGAAAGACAGATACAGAGAGACAGACAGGTACAGAGAGAGAAAGACAGATACAGAGAGACAGACAGGTACAGAGAGAGAAAGACAGGTACAGAGAGACAGACAGGTACAGAGAGAGAAAGACAGATACAGAGAGAGAGACAGGTACAGAGAGACAGACAGGTACAGAGAGAGAAAGACAGATACAGAGAGAGAGACAGGTACAGAGAGAGAAAGACAGATACAGAGAGACAGACAGGTACAGAGAGACAGACAGGTATAGAGAGAGAAAGACAGATACAGAGAGAGAGACAGGTACAGAGAGAGAGACAGGTACAGAGAGACAGACAGGTATAGAGAGAGAAAGACAGATACAGAGAGAGAGACAGGTACAGAGAGAGAAAGACAGGTACAGAGAGACAGACAGGTACAGAGAGAGAAAGACAGGTACAGAGAGAGAGTGTAAGGGGGAGAGAGAGACAGTCAGATTTCTGATTATATAAACCCTTTTATTTTCAGAAACACATTTCAACTTACAGTATTAAACTCCACCCACGTGTGATGTCACAGCTGTCTACCTCTGCAGTAACCCGTCTCCCCTCTGACCTACAGTAACCCGTCTCCCCTCTGACCTACAGTAACCCGTCTCCCCTCTGACCTACAGTAACCCGTCTCCCCTCTGACCTGCAGTAACCTGTCTCCCCTCTGACCTACAGTAACCAGTCTCCCCTCTGACCTACAGTAACCTGTCTCCCCTCTGACCTACAGTTACCCGTCTCTGCTCTGACCTACAGTAACCCGTCTCCCCTCTGACCTACAGTAACCCGTCTCCCCTCTGACCTACAGTAACTCGTCCCTCTTCTGACCTTCAGTAATCCGTCTCCCCTCTGACCTGCAGTAACCCGTCTCACCTCTGAACTACAGTAACCAGTCTCCCCTCTGGTCTGCAGTAACCCGTCTCCCCTCTGACCTACAGTAACCCGTCTCACCTCTGGTTTGCAGTAACCCGTCTCCCCTCTGACCTACAGTAACCCGTCTCCCCTCTGGTCTGCAGTAACCCGTCTCCCCTCTGACCTACAGTAATCCGTCTCCCCTCTGACCTGCAGTAACCCGTCTCACCTCTGAACTACAGTAACCAGTCTCCCCTCTGGTCTGCATTAACCCGTCTCACCTCTGAACTACAGTAACCAGTCTCCCCTCTGGTCTACAGTAACCCGTCTCCCCTCTGACCTACAGTAACCCGTCTCACCTCTGGTCTGCAGTAACCCGTCTCCCCTCTGACCTACAGTAACCCGTCTCACCTCTGGTCTGCAGTAACCCGTCTCCCCTCTGACCTACAGTAACCCGTCTCCCCTCTGGTCTGCAGTAACCCGTCTCCCCTCTGACCTACAGTAACCCGTCTCCCCTCTGACCTACAGTAATCCGTCTCACCTCTGGTCTGCAGTAACCCGTCTCCCCTCTGACCTACAGTAACTCGTCCCTCTTCTGACCTTCAGTAATCCGTCTCCCCTCTGACCTGCAGTAACCCGTCTCACCTCTGAACTACAGTAACCAGTCTCCCCTCTGGTCTGCAGTAACCCGTCTCCCCTCTGACCTACAGTAACCCGTCTCACCTCTGGTTTGCAGTAACCCGTCTCCCCTCTGACCTACAGTAACCCGTCTCCCCTCTGACCTGCAGTAACCCGTCTCCCCTCTGACCTACAGTAATCCGTCTCCCCTCTGACCTGCAGTAACCCGTCTCACCTCTGAACTACAGTAACCAGTCTCCCCTCTGGTCTGCAGTAACCCGTCTCACCTCTGAACTACAGTAACCAGTCTCCCCTCTGGTCTGCAGTAACCCGTCTCCCCTCTGACCTACAGTAACCCGTCTCACCTCTGGTCTGCAGTAACCCGTCTCCCCTCTGACCTACAGTAACCCGTCTCCCCTCTGGTCTGCAGTAACCCGTCTCCCCTCTGACCTACAGTAACCCGTCTCCCCTCTGACCTACAGTAATCCGTCTCACCTCTGGTCTGCAGTAACCCGTCTCCCCTCTGACCTACAGTAACCCGTCTCCCCTCTGACCTACAGTAACCCGTCTCCCCTCTGGTCTGCAGTAACCCGTCTCACCTCTGACCTACAGTAACCCGTCTCCCCTCTGACCTGCAGTAACCCGTCTCCCCTCTGACCTACAGTAATCCGTCTCCCCTCTGACCTACAGTAACCCGTCCCTCTTCTGACCTGCAGTAACCTGTCTCACCTCTGGTCTGCAGCTCGGAGCTCAGCTGTCTCTGCAGCGTCTGTCGGGCATCTCTCTCTCTCTCCAGCTCCAATTTTAACTCTTTTCTCTCCTGCTGGTTGTTTTTGTCCTGAGAACGAGCGCTTTCTACCGCCACCTTCAGGAGACCCTGAAACACCGCAGGACACGTTATCATACATGTCTGTACGTTATCGCTATCACCTCCATGTTATTGTCTTTATGTTATTGTCTTCACGTTATTGTCTGTACGTTATTTTCTTTATGTTATTGTCTGTTTCTATTTCCTTTGTTTCAGTTTCTGTTTTCTTCATTATTTTACAGTTTTCCATCTCACCTGTATGTTGGTCAGCAGCGTCTCCATGGATGACAGTCCCTCAGCCAATAAGAAGGGAGTGAAGGCGGGGTTTGCAGGAGTTGACAGCGGCGAAGAGGTGAGCGGCAACTTCTCATAAGCTGGTTTGAGGAGGGGGAGGGGCATCAAGCTGTCATCTGCAGGCAGAAACAAAACTCAGAGATGTTAACCCACAGAGGACATCACTGGAACAGGTGTTTCTGTTTCACCCAATAAACAAACAGCATCATGAATATTTAATGAGGATTTTTTAAGGGTTGGAGAGACGCTTCCTGTGTGTGTGTGCTGACCGAGGTCCAGTGTGTGTGCTCGAGGAGGTGATGAAGATGATGATGAAGATGCCCTGGAAGGTGATTGGCTGGTTGGTTCCTGGGGATGGAACTCGTCATCGCTGGGAGAGGGGCAAGGGGAGGGACTTCCTGCAGGAGACTCCTGAACACAGAGGAGCATTAGCACTGTTAGCTTTAGCACTGTTAGATTTAGTGCTGTTAGCTTTAGCACTGTTAGCATTAGCACTGTTTGCATTAGTGCTGTTAGCACTATAGCCGTGATAGAAGTCTTGACATTAGCACTGTTAGCACTGTCAGATCTGTTAGCATTAGCATTGTCATTAACAGCTCTGTTAACATAAGCATTTCTAGCATTAGCACCACCAGCAACAGCTTTGTTAGCATTGTTAGCACTGTTAGCATTAGCACTGTTAGCTAGCAGCACCTTGCTCTCATCTGTTGGAAGCTGCGACATGGCGGCCATGTTTGCCAAACTGCTTAGCTGACTCATCTGGTTCATTGCCATGGCAACGCTGGCGGGAGGCAGGCCCACAGGGAGCAGGGGGTGCGGCGTGACCATAAAAGGAAGCTCTGACAGACCTGAGGAGGAAATACAGGGAAGGTAACAAGATGCTACAATGCTAAGCTAACAACAATCAGCTTGTTTATCCAATCAGAACAGAGCTCACGGTTGGCCAATAGGGTGCTGTGTTGCTGCAGAGTGTTGATATGGAGCGACGTTGAGCCAGCAAGAGATGCTACGACCGAGGAGGACGCTTCACTGCCTCCTAAAGGAGACAAGGAGAGGAGACAAGGAGGCAAGGAGAGAGGAGATTTCAGAGGATTTCTTGAAACGAAATTCTACAGAAACAGACTCCGCCCACATGCCTGCCCTGGTTCGATTTAATTGGTCTGAGTGATGATGATGTCATGTACCCGTGTCATCATTCCCTGACTCAGTGCCGTTGTGCTGCCGATGCTGATCACTGTTGCCATGGAAACCCATCATCATCCTCATCTTCTGTAGCTTCATCGCCTCGGCCATCGCCGCTGCCGTCAGACCTGCACAGATCAACACTGACAATCAATACCGATGATCAATACTGATGATCGGCACTGATGATCGGCACAAATGATCGATACTGATAAACATGTAAAATGTCACAAAACAAGCAAGAGTGTGTATCATTAACAAAATAAGATAAATACTGTATATATACAAACATAAGCTCTTTGTTAGTCGCATCAACATAAACATAAACACAAATGTTCAATACAAGCTCTTCAGGACAGGATACACAAATAACCTGCAGCCACAAACTGAACGAACTTCATCCTGATGATTCATTTGTTTGTTTCTTTACAGTTTGTCCTGAAGGCGGCGCTGCAGGAAACATCATGGAGTCATTCAGTCTGAAGAGTTCATCCTCAAAACGTTTCATCCAACATCAATTTACACTCATTACTTCTGCTTATTGTCAGTCTTTGTACGTTTTCATTAATAAATGTTTGTCTAAATGTTTTGGATGATGAGGAGGTGAAGAAGACGAGGAGGAGGAGGTGAAGAAGACGAGGAGATGAAGGTAAATGTGGAGTATTAGTTGCTGATGATCAATAATTAACGAATGTCTCCAGTGAACGTCCTCTCTGCCTGCAGCATGTTGGAGCCACTTGGCCCAATTAATTGCCTCCTCTAATTAATTCAATCAGTATTAACGTGGGACTCCTGCTAACGAGTTCTTTTAGTGATTCTCAGTTCCATGTGATTAGCATCATGCTAACGACATTCAAAGTAAAAATATCTGATTGTTATTAAAGTAAAAGCAGCTGTTATTCTATACTTTATAATAATAATTCTATACTTTTTATACGTTCAGACAGGAAGTAATAGTACATTTGTTCATACTATTTTCAGCAGCGGATGAATCACATAAAGAAGTCGTGTTTCAGGTTGAACTGGTATCAAATATTCACAATACAATTATCACAGGTAAAAATATCACGATAAACAGTTATATAATGATAATCATTCAAGTTTCTTGAACTCCTGCTGTCAGTGAAACATTGTTAAATATAATTTAAATATAGTTAAATTACTGTGTGATCACCGTTGACTGTGCTGTTGAAAGCAAAAGGAAAATAATGTGAATTTTTTCAAACTCCTACCAATGAAGAGTCATATGTAATGACTTCCCTGGATAAAAAAGCATCCTGCAGATCACAGAAACAACTATATGTCAGGTCTAATGTTTAAAGTATTTTCTGAACATGACAACTATGGGCTCAAAGTTCTATAAAAAAGAAAATACTGTACTTGAGTTCCATTTATAACCTTTATTATATATAATATATATATATTATATATCCTTATATATAAATAAACTTTCTGCTCAACATTAGCAGCAAATAAATTCAGTCAATAATACCATTAAAATAAATTAATCAACATAAAAATATAGTTTGATGTTTATGTTTGAGGTAGATTATGTCTTCTGACTCACTGAATCAAACCTCATTTGGGAACATTTGGGAATTGTTTTGCTCGTCTATGGCATCATTTTTGTTGGCAGGTGAGATTTGTCCATCTTCCACCTGAATGCGCCTGAATCCTTGCTGAACGCTACGTTGACATCAGTTACCGCCGCACCAAACGCCACGACTGGCCCGAATCACAAGCAGCTGTTGATTTGGACATTTCATGTGGAAAAGTTGTGGTTTTGTAAATATTGTGGAGAATTCTTGAACATGTGTTAATTATTGTTATTGCAATTTTTTTTTTTTGAAGAGACTGAAATATTTGTTCAACTTGAAAGTCAGAATAAAATAATTATGTCCTCTTTGATAAAAAGTGGACATTAATCACAACAATGAAATCACAATCCATCAATCTATTCTCCAAACACCAGACTTTATACTTTGTGTTTCTGTGTGTGCAGAGTTAATCATTTTCATGTTCGTTTGATCTCCGTCTGACCTCGGTCAAGAAATGTGGCACTTTGAGTATTTTTAATAAAAAGCAGCGTGTGTGTTATTCGAGTGTTTGTGTGTGTGTGTGTTTCATTAAGTTGTCACACCTGTCAGCAGGTGATGGAGGTGGAATGTGTCTCGTCCTCTCTGTGACCGGCGGAGCGTCTCTTGGATGAAAAGGTTTCACTGTTTGCTGCTTTCAGAGAGCTGAGCAGCTTTACAGGTGACACGCTCACCTGGAGGCATCTGATTGGTTAGAGGTAAAGTCAGCGATTTCAATCCAACACCCTTTGTCAAATTTAGTGAATATCTCCTCACGGCCTGCTAGCTGTCTGCTCTGTGTGGCGCTGAAAGAAAGTCTCCTGTTCATACACAGCTCTGGCTCTGTAAATGTGCAGGTAAACACACTCCAGCCAATCAGCAGAGGGCGTTGGCGCTAGTGCACAGGACAAAGGAAAGTGATCAGAGCAGCTGTCTGTGTGAGGACATGACAGTCTCCGTCTCCAGCAGCCATTGAATGGTTCCCGCTGGAAGACCACACAGTCTCAACAATATATCAGCATGGATGAAAGAACGCCACCTTCAACTGAACCTCTCTAAGACGGAGCTCCTTGTCATCCAGCCAGTCCCTCTATACGAGGTCTCTCATGTGTACAGAGTCTGCCTGATCATGACCAGCTAACCTTTAAGGTTCACGTGGCCTCAGTCGCTCGGTCATGTTGGTTTGTCCTGAACAACATCAGGAAGATCAGACCCTTCCTGTCTGAGCATGCGGCACACCTCCTGCTACAGCCTCTCGTTATATCACGCGTCAATATCATGCAACTCTGGAGATGATCCAGAACGTGGCGGCACGTCAACCAGCCCAAAACAGCACACGTCACCCCGCTGTTCATCTCCCTCCACTGGCTCCCAGTTGCTGCCAGCATCAGATTCAAAACCCTGACACAACAGCTCCAGCCTACCTGAACTCCATCATTCAGGTCTACACTCCCTCCCGCCCACTACGCTCTGCCAACGAAAGGCTGCTGGTACCACAACAGGACCCTCAGTCACCAGCTAGACTCTTCTGCTCTGTAGTTCCCCGGTGGTGGAACGAGTTACCAAACCCTGTTCCATCTGCAGAGTCCCTCTCAACCTTTAAGAGAAGACTAAAGACCAGCTCTTTCATGAACACCTCTGCACTTGATGGACTTCTGCTTCTAAGCATCTCCTCTGTGAACAGACATGAACTCAGCTTCATAGCACTTACTCACGTTGTTCTCTCCTGACTAGATCTTTGCTTGTGTTGTATTAACTCTCACATGTACGTTGCTTTGGATAAAAGCGTCTGCTAAATGAAACTGTGACACTGAAAATTGTTTTGTTTTAAAAAAAAAACAACCCCCCTCACAACTTAAACACATGAACACACACTTCAGATGATCTTCTTAAAGCTCCTTTACAGCTTTTTCTGGGAGATAAAACTCAACACTCATCGCCTGAAGACACACACACACACACACACACACACACACACACACACACAGAGTGCTTCGGGTGAGACTCCAATCTGTCAGTCATTCTGACATCTGCTAATTAAGCGTGCTAATTATAGCTCAAATTACACACACGCAGATGGATGTAGAGAGTCAGAACTGCCTGACAGGCTGAATTAAAGATAAAACTTGGTCATAGATGTTCAACTAAATACAGATCATTATTATTATTACTGTTATTAAGTGTGCACAGAGTACATGCACTAATAAAAATGTGTGTTTGGTCAGGAAATATTACAGTTGTCTGTGATTGGTTCCCTGCAGGGATCAATACTCTTCTCACTTCAAACACAAACAAGCAACAAAACATTTGACATGTTTACATCCTCACTTCCAAACTCTTCAGTTTATGTTCAAACACTAACATGTATTCATACTGAAATACATCTATATTCAACCAAAACACAAGACCAAAGCTTCCTGCTGCATTTCTATGACTCGTTCCTGTAGATACACTGTAGTACGTTCTATAGAGAGCTACACATCTGACTGTATTTACACTATATACACATTTATATACTATCAACCATTAAACTACATATAAACACAATATACACATTTATACACTATCAACCATTAAACTACATAAACACAATATACACATTTATACACTATCAACCATTAAACTACATAAACACAATATACACATTTATACACTATCAACCATTAAACTACATAAACACAATATACACATTTATACACTATCAACCATTAAACTACATAAACACAATATACACATTTATACACTATCAACCATTAAACTATATAAACACAATATACACATTTATACACTATCAACCATTAAACTACATAAACACAATATACACATTTATACACTATCAACCATTAAACTACATATAAACACAATATACACATTTATACACTATCAACCATTAAACTACATAAACACAATATACACATTTATACACTATCAACCATTAAACTACATATAAACACAATATACACATTTATACACATTTATACACTATCAACCATTAAACTACATAAACACAATATACACATTTATACACTATCAACCATTAAACTACATATAAACACAATATACACATTTATACACTATCAACCATTAAACTACATCAACACAATATACACATTTATACACTATCAACCATTAAACTATATAAACACAATATACACATTTATACACTATCAACCATTAAACTATATAAACACAATATACACATTTATACACTATCAACCATTAAACTACATAAACACAATATACACATTTATACACTATCAACCATTAAACTACATATAAACACAATATACACATTTATACACTATCAACTATTAAACTACATAAACACAATATACACATTTATACACTATCAACCATTAAACTACATATAAACACAATATACACATTTATACACTATCAACCATTAAACTACATCAACACAATATACACATTTATACACTATCAACCATTAAACTACATATAAACACAATATACACATTTATACACTATCAACCATTAAACTACATATAAACACAATATACACATTTATACACTATCAACCATTAAACTACATAAACACAATATACACATTTATACACTATCAACCATTAAACTACATAAACACAATATACACATTTATACACTATCAACCATTAAACTACATATAAACACAATATACACATTTATACACTATCAACCATTAAACTACATAAACACAATATACACATTTATACACTATCAACCATTAAACTACATATAAACACAATATACACATTTATACACTATCAACTATTAAACTACATATAAACACAATATACACATTTATACACTATCAACCATTAAACTACATATAAACACAATATACACATTTATACACTATCAACCATTAAACTACATCAACACAATATACACATTTATACACTATCAACCATTAAACTATATAAACACAATATACACATTTATACACTATCAACCATTAAACTATATAAACACAATATACACATTTATACACTATCAACCATTAAACTACATAAACACAATATACACATTTATACACTATCAACCATTAAACTACATATAAACACAATATACACATTTATACACTATCAACCATTAAACTACATAAACACAATATACACATTTATACACTATCAACCATTAAACTACATAAACACAATATACACATTTATACACTATCAACCATTAAACTACATAAACACAATATACACATTTATACACTATCAACCATTAAACTACATATAAACACAATATACACATTTATACACTATCAACTATTAAACTACATAAACACAATATACACATTTATACACTATCAACCATTAAACTACATATAAACACAATATACACATTTATACACTATCAACCATTAAACTACATAAACACAATATACACATTTATACACTATCAACTATTAAACTACATAAACACAATATACACATTTATACACTATCAACCATTAAACTACATAAACACAATATACACATTTATACACTATCAACCATTAAACTACATATAAACACAATATACACATTTATACACTATCAACCATTAAACTACATAAACACAATATACACATTTATACACTATCAACCATTAAACTACATATAAACACAATATACACATTTATACACTATCAACCATTAAACTACATCAACACAATATACACATTTATACACTATCAACCATTAAACTATATAAACACAATATACACATTTATACACTATCAACCATTAAACTATATAAACACAATATACACATTTATACACTATCAACCATTAAACTACATAAACACAATATACACATTTATACACTATCAACCATTAAACTACATATAAACACAATATACACATTTATACACTATCAACTATTAAACTACATAAACACAATATACACATTTATACACTATCAACCATTAAACTACATATAAACACAATATACACATTTATACACTATCAACCATTAAACTACATCAACACAATATACACATTTATACACTATCAACCATTAAACTACATATAAACACAATATACACATTTATACACTATCAACCATTAAACTACATATAAACACAATATACACATTTATACACTATCAACCATTAAACTACATAAACACAATATACACATTTATACACTATCAACCATTAAACTACATAAACACAATATACACATTTATACACTATCAACCATTAAACTACATAAACACAATATACACATTTATACACTATCAACCATTAAACTACATATAAACACAATATACACATTTATACACTATCAGCCATTAAACTACATAAACACAATATACACATTTATACACTATCAACCATTAAACTACATATAAACACAATATACACATTTATACACTATCAACCATTAAACTACATATAAACACAATATACACATTTATACACTATCAACTATTAAACTACATAAACACAATATACACATTTATACACTATCAACCATTAAACTACATATAAACACAATATACACATTTATACACTATCAACCATTAAACTACATAAACACAATATACACATTTATACACTATCAACCATTAAACTACATAAACACAATATACACATTTATACACTATCAACCATTAAACTACATAAACACAATATACACATTTATACACTATCAACCATTAAACTACATATAAACACAATATACACATTTATACACTATCAACTATTAAACTACATAAACACAATATACACATTTATACACTATCAACTATTAAACTACATAAACACAATATACACATTTATACACTATCAACCATTAAACTACATAAACACAATATACACATTTATACACTATCAACCATTAAACTACATATAAACACAATATACACATTTATACACTATCAACCATTAAACTACATATAAACACAATATACACATTTATACACTATCAACCATTAAACTACATAAACACAATATACACATTTATACACTATCAACCATTAAACTACATATAAACACAATATACACATTTATACACTATCAACCATTAAACTACATAAACACAATATACACATTTATACACTATCAACCATTAAACTACATATAAACACAATATACACATTTATACACTATCAACCATTAAACTACATATAAACACAATATACACATTTATACACTATCAACCATTAAACTACATATAAACACAATATACACATTTATATACTATCAACCATTAAACTACATATAAACACAATATACACATTTATATACTATCAACCATTAAACTACATATAAACACAATATACACATTTATACACTATCAACCATTAAACTACATAAACACAATATACACATTTATACACTATCAACCATTAAACTACATATAAACACAATATACACATTTATACACTATCAACCATTAAACTACATATAAACACAATATACACATTTATACACTATCAACCATTAAACTACATAAACACAATATACACATTTATACACTATCAACTATTAAACTACATATAAACA